>NW_022158401.1:0-173709 GCF_006535985.1 Synchytrium microbalum | reverse complement strand
TACACACGCACACAACGAACAACTGCCCATTACAACAAGTTGCTGAATTTAGCACGCCTGCTTTTCAAATTTGCGCCAATGTCGATGATTTTGGCTCATCTATATCGTGGTATCCACGCCTGCTCTTTATTCGTTTTGCGTGTCTTCGCTTCATAAGCCAGAGACATTCGAGCACATCACGCAGAGGTCAAACCAGCACGCCTACGAACGAAAGCTAGCACATTTGACTTCAAATAATTGGTTTACTTATTGGATGTACAATCTCCACTCTCCCTCTCACCGTTTTTTTAAATGGTAGACCAAAATACCCCTCCCTAACTATATGTATCCCCCACCCTACCCCTACCCCCAACCCTCTTCTGACGACGTTGATAGACACTGGAATTCAAAAAAATGCGGTCAAACCTTTAACTACATGCACAGGTCGAACATAACCACAACCAATTGTTTCATTGCTTGCTTCAATTGACTTTCGCCAACCTTCAATCAAACTGGCCACTTTTATGAGAAATCTTGATATATAATTTGGCTGATTCTATGAATGACAGAGCAAAAGCAATATCTATATTGTGGCACCATGTACATCACTCGGAGGGAGGAGAATGGAGAAGTTGTTTCGTGAGACCCCATCATTGATTTTGGCCTTTTTTGTGTATTTTGTATATAGACTCGAGTTCCCATCTCCTGCTTGAAACAGGTGCATTGCTAATCTCTTAGTGAAGTGATGATGTTTCAGCTCCAAGCCCACAGAAGACGCCAGCTCCACGAGTGATGCGTGCGTAAAATATCGAGAGTTTGAGATACACGCTAACGGTAGCACTAGCAGCACAACACCGCCGTCTTTCAAAAGTCTTCTGGCTTTTATTAGCATATTTCCTACACGAATATTGGAATGTCAGCGTCTTTGTTTGGTCAGAAGAAGACCATTGATACCTCTCACTGAAGGCTCTGGAGAAAAGTTCAAAACCAGAGACAGCGCCACAATATCATAGAGTGAGGCCGTATCCATTGTAAGAAAATCTAGTAAAAAGAAAGGTAGTAGTCCAGTTTGTCAACCACAAAAAAGGCAGACGCAAATGCACCTCGTTTTTGGACGGTGGGTACTTGTGGGTTGAGATCAATACTATCAATATCAACATTTAGTCCTGAGAATGTTCTGCCATGAATGGCTCCAACATCAAGGAGCCTTAGTTTTTTTGATGCTGAAGCTGGTAGTTTTGATTTCAAGAATTTCGCGATGGCTCTCCCTCCAAACTTTGATCCAGCCGTAGAAGCATGTTGATATCCATCTAGAATAGCAGATGCACCTTCACCGTCCAGCACTTCCTTTGCAACATCCTTCAAAATCTTGTGAGTATTGTGGATGAGCTTCCTCTTCTTCGCTAGCCCCCTGGATTGATTCACAGGAGGACTACCTGCGGTGATAACGGTATCAGGACGACGATCAGGTATGGGATTATTTCTCTTTCTCTTCATCCTATGACGTTGAATTGGTAAAGCTTGGTTTTTGTGTCAAAGCTTTATTGAAAAATTTCGTTACAGAATCAAACTACAATTTCCAAACCCTTTCAAACAGCCAGTTTCTTATCTGATTTCTTCAAATTGATAGACCTAGGTACCTGCCAAGGTAAATTCAAGCTTGCCGGTTCAGGAGTACAGGTCGTCATCAGGCTGACCGATACGAGGTGGAACGCAAGATAATGATGATGAATTCAATTCTGCCGCTTCATCATATTCTAGCAACAAAATTCGAATGCGCAGGGTGCTCTAACCAGCACTTTTGCGATTAGTGAATACAATGGCACAGTTGGGTGTTGGACTCGCATCCCTGGCACCTCAGCTGACGTTAATCGTTACCCACACATTCGCATCTCTTCCTCAAGTCAATGCTTTCTTACCGCAACAAGAAAATTTGAAGGCTGTCACGAAAGGTGTATGCTGTGGATTGACGACGTCCACAATATCGTATTTTGGTCAAAAAACAGGAATAGTCGGCCATCCTTTGAACATCAGAGGCGTAGAAACTAACTTGATGCATGCTTTGGGACGAGACTCGATCGGGTTTGCGGCTTTCTTTGGGACATATGAGCCAACTCGTCGCTTCGTCTGGAAACATACATCTCAACTCACTGGTGTGAAATTTGATGTCTCAAGTCTGTCAACTATGGCTGCGCTGGTGTCGACGATCTGTATATCTGGTGGAATTGCGGGTGTAGCATTCGAGGTCTCTTCGTCGGTCTTCAGGGGAAAAATATCACCTCCGAAACATATTCTAACATCTACTATTCCTGCCAGCGCTTGGTGTATGCTGATGGTGAGATTTTCTACGTATTACATCTTCTCATTGTTGTTCGGTTTCTTACCCAAAAAATCTCCTTAGCTACATTTCATTCAAGGATCGTTGTTTGACAAATCGAAGTGGCCTACTAATTGATAGGAACAGATTGATTTATATATATATCTAGCTTATGACAATCAACAGCACAGTAGAATTTGCAGCCATATACAGTATATAATACATCATTATTGGGTATAGTTCTCGTCTTCTTCATCGGATTCAAAATCAGACTCGGCTGCTTTGCTCTTACGTTTCTTCTTTGGCTTTGAAGCTACTGGACTGGCAGGCATAGACTTGCGAGACTTGGAGACTGGTGGACGCCGAGTCTGTTTAGGTTCCAAGGAAACGCGTTTTCGCTTCTTGCCAGGAGGAGGCTGAGGTTCATCTGGAACATCAAGGGGCTCAGCTGGCAAATCAACGTCCATTCCGACTTCTTGGCTAACTTCATCCGATGGCATGTGGTCTTCAGTCATCAATGACTGGAACTAAAAGATAGTTTGTTTGAGAACGGTAAGAGGAATGGTTAATATAGGCGGATGGGTGAATAGTGGAGTATTCGTTATACCTGAAGACAGTGCTCCTGCATCTCAGCAGCATTCGTCATTGGTTGGCAGGCATACTTGAGGCGATTCCAGTTGAAGGGCGTCATCGCTAGAGTAGTGAGAGGATGCTCAGAATTTCGCGGACCATCTTTGACACTAGTACTGTAATGCGCAATGAGAAATCCAATCAGTGAGTTCCGTCGGAAGCTACGTGAGCGAGAATTTGGCAATAAAGCAGAAACACCAAAGCACTTACGCGTGAGTGACACGATAAGCAGTCTCCAAATGGATCTTGGCCAAGAGAAGCATACCCATGCTCAATGACGACGTAGCTACTTCGGTAAGGCGATCCTGTCTTTGAACTGAAATTTCTTGAGTCGATTGGTGACGGAAGCCAAAGCCAATAAATTGTATTCGTACCTTGCAATTCCGATTGTTCCTCACCAGAAACATGGCTTTCAATCCACTTCAGATCTGACTCTGCAGTTATTCCTAGTAGTCGATTGGCATATGTCACTACGAATACTACTTCCTCCATAGTCTTAAATGGTAGACTAGCAAGATTCTCAGCAACAAAACGGAAGAAGGGTATCGAGACCTAAGATAATGAGTGTGAGAAACAGCACATCTTTGGTCCGAGCGACAAGCAGACAAACCTCGACATCAGTCTTGGAATCAAACACCGCAACCAACGCCTTGAGAAAGTCGTTTCTGACTGACTTTTTGAGTGACTGAATGACAGTATAAAACATTGCCAGAGGAACTGAGTCACCTAATGATAGTCGCCCAAATATTCCGTGAATTCTAGGGTCCACATCACCCAAAAAAATCTGGGCCCAATCACTTACTAGGACCAGCTTTGGTTTGATAATCAAAGACCGTCTTGACACAGTCAAGGTTTTTGGCTCCCATCATACTAGAGTGCTTTACAGCCAACTCCTTGTGCAAGACATGAGCTCGATCTCTTATATCGGATTCTTTACAAGATTGCATCGCTGCAAGTGCAGGGACACAGAAAAGAGGATGGACGAGACCTTGTTTCACAGTAATAGCAATGACTTCGAAGGCCGGCACCAGTAAGGTCTCGCCTCCATCCAGCAGACAAGTTATGACATTCTCTGCATATGTTTGCATCAACCACGATGAGACTCCATAATCTGTCATCTCGTCGTGATTTCCAATCAAAGCACTGACCATCCCGCCTTGACTAACTTCACCCCCTTTATTGTTGATATTCTCAGTTGGAGCTTGGAAGCGTTCAGCTTCAATTTGCAGAAACTCCAACAAGAAGCGAAGTAACTGAATCTTTATTCCAGGATCCTTGCTGGCAAACGTGACGTCAATCAGATTACGAGACTGCTCAGCTTGCATCAAGCGGGGTTTGACGATAAATAGGCGAGAAAGAGCAACGAAGCCAGCTCTATCTAATTCAGGGATGCCCGAAACAGCCAGTTTTAGCAACGGCACATATACAGCTTTCGTCACAGTATCATATCCCTATAGGCATTAGATAGCAAAAGCAGGGGTATTGAGCAAAAGCGTTGATTTCTAAGAAAATTCACTTGCCTTGGAAATAGTGTCGAGTTTTTTAATCAAATCCTCTGAGAGTTTTCCAGACTTGAGGAGTCCATCGTAATCCACATGCTCCATCAAACTACTACAAACCATGGCTGCTCTTCTTATTTGGGTTATGCTAAGTGGATCAGCTCTGGCAGGTAATTGCTTTGATAGCTTCCCAAGAACATCCTGCATCATTTCTGGAAACCGAATGTTGGCTGTAATGCCGCTGGAGTAGACAAGTAACAATCCATACCAATAGTTCTTGCCAAGGGAAAAACCAGCCTGTCATAATTAGATGTAATTCTTTGGACCAGAATAGACAAACATCGAGCGGCACCTTCCACGATCTAGAGTGATAAGATTTAGCGTCTCCCTCACATTCTCAAACTGATGGGATCAACAATCTATCCTACCGCTTGACTATTGCTTTTTGATAAAAGACTGGTGAGCTCGACTTCCAATAGCGTCATAGATTTGGCATCTGGGTCAACGAGATACGGAGAGACATTGGCCAACACTGACAGGATCAAGGTGGGAATTCGTTGGTCTGCTTTTGCAGACTCTCCGCTCAAGTATGATGAGAGCGCTCCGGCCTGAGTGATCAGACCGGCAGAGCTATATTGCGAGACACTTGACAATAACACCAACGATTTTCGTGATGAATCGTAGTCAGCATTTACCATTTCCGTCATCAATTTCTCAAATAGACACTCATTCAACATCTTGAGGGCACCATCTAGTTGCTGAACAGATTTGCTCGTTGATTTTTTTTTATTAAAGAGTTGCTTCAGCAATTCACTGAAAGCAGACTCGGTATGACGAGTGAGAACGACTGTTTGTCTAATCAACATGATACGATCAGAGATTTCTTTTCGTATGGGTAACGAGACGGCCGAATATGTCTTGGTGTTGTGGAGCGGGTTCAGCCACATTTCCAGAAGCGTTTTGACTGAAGCCTCCTAACATTTTTAAGAAGAGTACGTTGGATCGCAGATTCGGCGTCAGAGGACACAAAGTTCTGCGTGTGCCCACCTGTACACTTTCTTCGGAATCGTCAAGACGAGTCAACAAGTGCATTCCAATGCCAACTAGGATCTCTTGATCGAGATCAGTCCTAACTTCAAGTTGAAGCAACTGGTTAAACATATCTCTAGCAAGTTTCAGCATTCTCTTTCTGACTACGAGTGCCACGTCCTAGTTTTCCACTTTGTCAGTAATGAGTCCTCTTTGATAGCACATAGCAAAAAATGCAAGTCTTACCAGCATCCGAGCTTGGACAATTGGATAATAATGGCGCAAGACCGTTATATCGCTTGAACTGCATATTTGTTTTCCGAGAAATTCCAAAGCTGCATCACGGACCGCTGGGCTCGGGTCTGTCAGTTTTGCTTGCATTGCGTTGGTGACATTGGGATTGGTAAGTATACGACGATCTGAGGCAGCGACGAGTCCCAAAGCACGGAGGGCCTTGGCTTTTACACCAGCCAGATCCGAGTCAAGACACGAAAGTATTCGTTTGACATATATCTCGTATGAAGAGTATGGCGGCATGGAGACTAGCGCATCTTGAAGCAACAAGGCGACGTCTGATGCAGATATTTTATCATACGACTCTTTTGATTCCATCGAGGGAGATGTAAGTAGATGGCAGTAGCTCAAACACAAATCGTCTGCGGTTGCGACATCGCAAGTGCCGTTTTTGACTATATATGGAAGTGAGGACATCCATGTTACCATCCAAGATTGAGCGGCCACTGAGTAGTCATCATTTTGCTGATCATGCAAGTAAGCAATGATCTGTTTTTGATGATCCAGTAATTGAGTATCAGTTTGACTCTCAGTTTGCTTTGAGATGAGACTACCGAGACGACAAGCGAGATGAGCCAACTTGTCGAGTGCATGTGACTGGTCTGCAGCTGAGGACTGCTTTTTGTCCAATATTTGAATCTGAAAAAAAGTGAAAGTTAGAACATTGTTAAGCAGCATTGGTTTCTCGAACGAGGAACTTGCCATAAATCGTCCAAGTCCATCTGCAATTACTGTTGCACCTGGCCATTCTGCTGTCTCTAGAGTCGTCCATACATCTTGTAGAAATACATCAAAGACCGCTGAATACTCTTTTTCTGTTGTGAGAGCCTCTTTGGTGCGTTTTGTCTTTTCAATCTTGTCTTTGTCCGTCTCCAAAGCAGATGAGCTACATTTGGTGACGAAGAAGTGCAATATAGTTCGAGCAGCTGTATTGGCTGGGATGATGAACAGCTTTCGAGCTACCTTAGCAACTTTGACACATACGGAAGATTCGACTAGGTCTGCGTCGGGAATCAATGAGCCAGACTTTCTAGACTTGCTAGAAAATCCTGTTGCCTTCTGAGGCGATTGAAGCAGGGCTTTTAGCGGCGACACTGGTACTAGTGGAACACAACAAAGTCAGTCGCGAAACAGCAAACACGATACCAAAACGAAAGTAGCAGGAAGCACGATTGGCGTACCATCAAGGTCCATTTCAATTTCGGCATCGTTCGTGACATGCTGTAAAGCGTTGCTAGATTTGATCCCAACGACTTCTTGCAAGCTGGCAATAGCTTTTGCAGATGAAGCATAGGACTGCACAAGTTGCAGTACAAGTGCAGAAATTACGTGAATCTTTTTACCATTACTGAGGCGATATCGACGTGGAGCTTTTGGATTTGAGGTTTGTTGAGTGAAGCTTGTAGTAACATTTTCAAGGATATCACGTCTATGTGAAGGGAAATCTGCGTATATGGCTTTCAAGAGCTTTAATGCCATCATTTGCAGGGAATCTAAATTTAGAGATGCGACGAAGGATGTAACATTCTCGTCAACATCATCGACACCGTCAAGCATAAAAGTTGAATGGGCTGCGGCAATTGCTGAGCCGATTACTATATCGTCCAACTTAAGATTAACCAGCAGATTAGCGAAACGACCTAAAACCTCGGCACAACAGGTGCAGATTCCAGCCATTTTGGTCTCGAAGCTTGCAGTCAAGGGTAGGGCTTTTCGAGAAACCAACTCAATGACAGCATATAGAGTATCTGCAATTTGATTCTTGGCCATATTTACGACAGCACGAATCAGGTCCTCTGAATACAACTAGAAGATGAGATGTGATTGCGTTGACATAGAGCAATTGATGACGGTTCTTGAATCAATATGACTTACCGAATTGGGTATAATTCCTTCGCTTTCCACCTTTCCACCACATAATATTGACAAATACAAGCAGCCAGCCTCTAAGCCTGCAGCAGCACGATGCAATTTCTTGGTAGCGGCGTCCATAATGTCTGAATTGTCCTCAGATTCAGAGGATTTTTCAGAGCTTTGCTTGGCAATCGTTTTTATCCCGACATCAATATGTTCTGCATCTCGAATTCTGGCTGCTAGAATTTGGACCAGTACTTCAATCGAGTTTTCGTCCAATGTGTCGACCAGCTTAGCCAGTTTACTGGCATCAATGACTCGAGTCATAGCTCTACAGAGCTTTGATAGAACCGTCTTGCTTAATAGGGAGTCCTCAAACACTTCAGAAGCGTCTGATTTGGATTCATATTCCCTGAGCAATTCAGGGATGATCGTTGCGCACTTTTTAAGAGAAGCTAGCAAGGGAAAAGCTTTAGACTGTGGCCACGAAAAAGCAGAGCTTTGAGAGTAACTTACACTGCCATGACTTGGAATCTGCATCAAGAGTTCGCCTTCTCTTTAGCTTCGAGGTGTCACGCAACACTTCATCAGCTCGACTTCGTTTTACGGTAGGGCTATTGGAATAGTCAGCGTCCAATGTGAGTGGCATATATTGTTGTCGTAGTTGTTTTGACGACGGTGATGATGCATATTGAGCAGCTGCTGGTGACGATGGAGGGGGTGGTGTGATGACTCGTTCGGTAATAGTTCTCTTTCTATCAGACTGCACTTTTGCGATATACGCATCGTAGATCTCTTTGGTGGTAGCTTCCAGGGCGACATAAGCGGACTTTTCCTTGGAGTCTGGTTTTGGGATGAAGAAGATTGAGCGAAAAATAAATGAGCGCATCTAAATTTAGCGAAGTCGTCAACGCACCATTTTGCAACGATTCATTGCCAGAATGAGAATATGAAGAGTCAAAAAAATCAGGTCGTAATGGCCTAATAATAGAACGGATCAAAGTCATAGGTTCAAACTGAGATCTGAATATCCACTTACACAACTTTTGTGACTGATGGGACAACCACGACATAGTTCTGACTAGTTGGCACGGTAACTGTGGGCTCACAGATTATAGAAAACGACGGAAATAGCTTGGTCACTAAGAGGTAGTCACATGAAGTGTCAAGCAGCCTT
Source organism: Synchytrium microbalum (assembly GCF_006535985.1). Classification (NCBI taxonomy): domain Eukaryota; kingdom Fungi; phylum Chytridiomycota; class Chytridiomycetes; order Synchytriales; family Synchytriaceae; genus Synchytrium; species Synchytrium microbalum. Next base: position 164,930 of record NW_022158401.1, on the reverse strand, counting down.
CACGCAAAGAGTACTGGAACTACTCACATTGAGACAAATCGGAGACACTAGAAGCCAGTGATGTCACTCCTTGCTTGCTCATAATTCCAGGATTCCATTCTTGGTCGCTCATGGCTGCTCTTGCTTGTTAAAGGTTAGATCTATATTTTGTTTGTGAAGGCGAACAACGAAGCACGCGTGCTTGTTCGTTTCCAACTCATGATGAGGATGACGTGCTTGATTGTGAATCAATTTGACAACTATGCTCTCTTGGTTATTACATTACATTTTACATTACTTGTACATGACCAGCTGCTCTACATGTACACTTTTCACGTATAGAATATATATACAGATGGCAAGACACTCTATTTACGTGTCATCTTCAAGGTCAAAAGATTGGGGAGCTAGTGGCAGTTTCAGTTGGTTGATCAACACTAGAGCTCAACTCAATAGTTTCAGCAACACTGACTTCATGAGGTTCAACATCTGCGTCATCGTCCTCTTCCCATGCGTCATCGTCATCTGTATGAGAAAACATGCCTCCAGACCATGCATTATTACTGCTACTATTACTGCTACCGTTGCCTTCATCGCTGGTAGTCGCAGTCAACGAAGGAGATGTGCTGGTGGTGGTCACTCCAGTTGTTGAGGAGTTGCTAGAACGGTGGTTGACAGACCAAACCTCGGCAGTATCATCGTCATCATCCGAGTATACATAACGAGCCGTTGTTCTATAATTGGTGTTTCGTTGCTGAGATTCTTCTATTGCCAACTCCTCGTAGGCACGCTCAGCAAACTTGTCCCAGCCTCTGTTCATTGAAGGGTGTGTTTCAGTTGGTATTAAAGTTGAAGGTTGGGCAAATAAGCAACCCAACTGTGATGACCTGTACTTACTCTAGTTTTACACGTCTGCCACGACCATCCACAACTACGACGTCATCCATTTCTCTCCAGGCAGGGTCAATACGTCGAATGAAGCTGTCATACTTCTTCAAGTCGAATATCATGTCAAAGAATATACTGGCGGATCCACACTTTTTCAAATCATGCAAACTGACGGCATGCTTTTGCACAGGTTTCACTAAATCTAGCAAGGCACATACAAAGTCGTCGAACTTCCACGGATCCGCCAAACGGTTCTCAATCATCTTGGCATGCTGTTGAATTTGCGTGAGTGACTGAAAACGCCAATGAAACGAGCTTGTGCAAAGTGGATATTACCTGCTCTTCCCAAAAGTACTGTAGTTCATGTAGCGATATCAGGCCGTCGCCGTCTGTATCCAAAACCCTAAACCAGTACTCAATTCCTTGCGGTGTCCTCTTGTCTTCATTTGACAAAATGAACCCTGAGGATCAAAGAGAAGTTAGTATTCATCATAAATATTGACCACAATCTCCACTGCTTACAGATAAAGTCTCTATAACCCATAGTTGTGGCATTTCTAGCTCCAACTACGGGACGACCGGCACCCTCTGCAATGCGAGTGACAACTCGAGGTATTATTGATGATCGATCGTATCGACTTAGCGCTCGACGGTCAATCTGCATATCGTGATCAGAGTCCAATTCCCAAAATTTGCAATAAATTACATAAAAGTGCTTGTAGGAGAAGACGTCACGAGTCTTTGAAATAGAAAGTGTCAATAGATGTTGTCCTTGTCAGTTCAAATAGAGCATGCAAAGAACGTACAGAGTTGATATCGTCTTGGTTTTCCAGATTCCTTATAACGTTCAAGATGCCAGTCTTTTTGAATTCAGCAAAAGTCATCCGGTCATTCCAATTCTGAGTCTTTCCATAAAAAATTCTAGCTACAACTGTCTCAACTATGATCGTAGATAATATGTCAGCCAAGATCTGAGGTCCAGACTGTCGAATCAACTGGATCTCACCATATCTGGCTTGAAAAACTGGCAACGGTGCTAAAAATACCAGACCAGGGTGATGATGTACCACGTCTACTCGGAAATACGTTGGTCGTGCTCTGATTTGAACACTACAATGTAGGAGCAAACGTACCGGTCACAACGAGCTCAATATCCTCCGGTTCAATGAAATTATTGACATTCTGTTTAAATACACCAAATGCCAAAGAGTCCTCTCCACGGAATTTTGTCGTTAGAGCAGACCAAGTTCTGCCATTAATGATACTTTAATCAACGTCGACGTCAACATTAAACATTAATCGATTCTTACTGCTGAAAGGCTTGAAAGAAGACTGGCTTGTCTCGTTCGCCGCCACATTGACGAAACAGGCAAGCATTGAGATATCTTGGGAGCTGACATCGTTCAGTGACCTTTTCAAAATCGCGTTCACTTAAGCCACGACCTATGAGATTCTCAGAGTCTACTCCAAACAGCTGCTTTTGCGCCTAATATAATATGTCAGTCCTTGCCAGGTACTAGTTGGTAACCGTTTTGGGTGCAGGACTCACCAAACCATCAGGTTTGCGGGAGGATTCGTCTGGATTTGTGCCAATAGGGAAGTAGAATGGTGGTATCACATGCTATTGGAAACACGACACGGTCAAACATGTAAAAAGCTTGCGAGCGTGTGTGCCATATTTTGACATACCAAAGACACAGCTGGTGGTACGTCCAACATGGGAACATCTCCTTCGACATCAGCAGTGAGATCTACACCGGAATCAGACTGACTTTTGACATTACGATCGCCTGGACCTGTTGTGGATAGACGATGCTCTGGCCAAAGCAAGTGCTCCACGTGTGGTTGTGAGACTTTGTTTTCTAGATCTGTGTCACCTTCCATGCTAGGTTGACATAAAAGCATTTCAGCACCGGCTTCAGAAACAGGTGGCTCCATACGGAGGGTGAGGAACGGAGCAAGAGTTGGTTCAAGTGAAGGAGACAAGGGCAGTCCATCAATATCCATGGCATGAGGCGAATGAGGGGCATGTTGGGAGATGGGTCTGGATGATCTAGATGGTTTGGGACTACGCGGTGGCGTTCTTGACTCTCTCTCTGACGGGTGTGTTGGAGTTGTTTGATGTTGTGGCGACATGTATGACGGGAATGGATCTAGATCCGACATTGCAGTGTCGACCAATATGAGTGGAGACTGTAATGGAGGGCTGTTGGAGTGTTGTGTGTGTATAGTAGGTGCATTTATGTTGGCACCCGCCAAAGTTGCCATCTTGACAGACGAGGCAGATAGATCAATATCAGAAGAATGATGTGAGGAATTATCAGAGTTGCGTAATAGACTAGTGTTTGGAAGTAGTTCCTTTGTTGTTTGTTGGTCTTCAGATTCCATTGATGGATTGAAAATGAACTCGACAGCTCTCCTGAGCATCTAAAAATAGTGCAGGGATGACTATGGAATGAAAAATCAGTGGATGAATATGATGAATATGGCACTGGTTCCTTTATGGGGTTACCGATTTTGTTGCTTTGACAGATGTAGCAGCCTATTGTTTTCACCACAAGAGTTTACAAGAACGGGCCAATTGTGTTGGTAGTTCCTGTGAAAGATCTACCGTTCCTGTAAAAGATCTACTGAAATGAGTCCAGTTCTAGCCGCGAAACGCTGGTGGGTGTTAAACTGCTGTCGTCCAAATGGAAATAAATGAATGAAGTCAGAAGACATGTGTGAAAATCAATGAAACCTTCACGGCAAGAAATTCACTCTAATCTACCCATCTAACGACATCAACCTTATCAAAATAGTCAAGATTTATTGAAATACACGTAATATCTCTCCATTTCACGTCCTAGATTACTGAGTCTCCCCCGTACAATGTTGAGTGGACCAACAAGCAGTCCCGTCTCGGATGTATTATGTCTTTCCTAAATAAGCGACAACTATAAACTCTCGAAATTCCACCTTTGCATGCGTCTCTCGTTCTCGGCCATTGCAACATTTTTTTTCTTCGCTCTCCCAACTCAGACCGCCTTCCCACAAAATTGTCAAGTGGAACTGCAAGATACAATAGGAAAACCTTCAAATCATGGGTGTCGGTCCTCTGAATGATCTCTTCGATGTGGTCTTGTATCAATTGTTCAAAACCACTCCTGACCAATTTTCCTTCACTGGGATGCCATTATCTCAAAGGACAACTTGCTGTAAGTATTTACATGCAGATTTCGTTACTGTATCGATTCACTAGTAGACCTGTATCTTTTGTTTTGCGCTGGTCGAAACTTGCCCAACATTTGCAAAGTTTTCAGACCAAGCGAGCAACATATCTGGAGGCCGGTCAAGACACGGCCACCACCCATTTTTACGCAGCGCATTCAGCCACTAACCTCACAACTCTCAAAACTACCACGCAGGGGCTATATGTGCTTCCTATTTGGCTATTGTACTGAGCGGCTCCTTCTTGATGAGATATGTCGAAAAGCCAGTAACCTTCAAGTGGATCTTTTTCTGGCACAATGCAGTCCTCTCAACCGCCTCCGCTTACCTGTTGGGCCTTTTTATGGAAAATTTGATCCCAATCATTTACAACCACGGCTTGTTCTTTGCCATTTGCGATGCTGGGGTAGGTGATTCTTATAGATATACAGTACACGTGTCACTTCACCAGTTCTATTTCACAGTTTGACTCTCACCATCCATTCATTGGTAGGCCTATACAAACCGGATGGAACTGTTGTACTATATAAACTACCTCTTCAAATTTTGGGAACTAGCGGACACCGTTTTTTTAGTCCTGAAGAAGAAACAACTCGAGTTTCTGCATGTCTACCATCATGCTGCCGTAAGGCTCTTCTGTTTACAATGTTTCAAGGGTTCTGTCTGACCATTTGTTTCTCTAGACGGCGTATCTGTGTTTCATTGAACTAGATGGACGCACATCCGTGTCTTGGGTGGTCATTACTTTGAACCTGTTGGTTCATGTCATTATGTACTATGTAAGTATCGCCCCGCTCTTGTGCCCGCAGAAATGGCCCCCCTCTCTTGTTTGCTCGATGTTAACACCATCCTTGCTTTAGTACTATGCAAGAACAACAGTGTCCTCGAAGCCAGTGTGGTGGAAGAAACACTTGACCACCATGCAAATCACCCAATTTGTAATCGATCTCGGTGTAATCTACTTTGCCACGTACAACCTGTACGTTTCTAGATACTATAAGCATTTGCCACACTATGGTGGATGTTATGGCAGCGAAGAGGCTGCCCAAGTGGGTTGTGTCATCTTGTCATCGTACCTATTGCTCTTCATCCAATTCTTTATAAAGACATACTATGGCATCCGTGCCAGTAGGGCTAGTAAGGCTAACGGGGTTAACGGTTCAGCTCCCAAATCGACAAGATCGAAAAAGGCAGAATAGTCTCGAAAAAATGTAATCTCGCAATGTAATCTGCAGTTATAAGAACACAATATATATGATAGAGTCTTTATCGTTCAAGCAAACCGAAATCTTACAGTAGTTTACATATCGCACAGTTTTCTTCAAGTTACTTGTTGGCCTGCGCTGCGAAAAACTCAGTTACATCCTTCTCCGTTACCACAGATCCTGTATGGAAAGGCCAACGTTAGAATTACAGAGTGTGAATACGTTTCCATCCCTGAAAAGACTTACTATCACTCATTTGGCTGAAAAATTCTTCCATCTTGCTCTTCAAATCATTGAGCTTGTTCACCGCGTCAACTGCCACGGCTCTTTCAGCCCGACCCAGCTGCTTCGTCAAAACGTCCATAAATGACCCTTGGTCTTCGTCATCCAGTGGCGGTGTGACCAATTTTTCAAGTGTACACATCCATGGCACGAGCTTGTAGTCGTCAATGCACTTTCATTCGTTTTTGAATTGTAAGCCATAGTATTTTCAAAGATGCGGTTTAAAACCTGCGTTTACCTTTTCGCACTGGCAAAGTGATTCATTCCACGTTGAAGCCAAACACAAGAAGTCACCTGCCACAAGTTTTCTTTTCTTAGAAGTGTGCTCCTCCTCTGAGCTTGGCTGCAATTTTGCTCTCGATTTTCCTGTACTTGGTAGCATTGGCAGCCAATTCTATTGATTGAAGTGAGCAAGTGTACATATGATACTCAACAAACAACTTACTGTGATGGAAATCGTATTTAACTACACATGCACCACAAACGAGATCTTCAGCCTCTTCAGGGCTGCCTCCGATACAGGTTTCGTGAAACCAATCGTCACAGATGACGCATTGGAAGAGGGTCTCTTCCTCGAATTCTGGGCAGTAGGACTCATCACAGACACAATATCTGGGTGGTGAAGCGAAGTTGTGTCCGTATGTGTTTTCATCGTTTACAAAAGTGTCGTCCTTGTGCATCAGCGCACATTTCACGGAGCACGCACTTGTTCCACAATCACTATGAGAAGACATGATGGATGTTGAATGAGGGATGCCAGGTTGAGTGCTGTCTCTAAAAGACACACAAACCATCTAAAATGGTGTTTCTCGTCAAGTTCTTCAATTGTATGCCCTTCGTGGCACATTATTCTATTAGAAGAGATGGAACAGTTATGAAACCACACATAGAATTGAGTATTCTTGTTAGAAAGCGGGTAGAATAATTAGTTAATGTACATACTGGCAGGGACCGCAGATTCCTCCAGCTCCACGACCTTGGTCAAGACAAGTGAGGCACAGAAAGACACTCTGGTAGATATAGCCTTTCTCATACATGCAACGAGAAACCTCGTAGGGGTATGTATCCCTCGCTTCCTGTTTTTTGAGATTGACGAGCGAATCAGCTTCGAACAGGTAAAATAGCAAGTAAATATTTAGAAATGCGACTTGAGTGTAATTGGGTTTGGCAACGTTGAGCTTGGTACTAGTGCAATCAATGGCTCTTAAGTGCCACATCCGCAGCACTCAAATGTTTGATGGAAGTGATGAAGCGAGACGAGCAGCTTACATTCCACTGATGCTCATCTTCTTCTAGTAGCTGAGATAGGGTGACTTCCTGCTCTTCCTGGGTGTCATCGTTCTTGTTATCATTGTCATTGCTCACTGGAATAATGTCCCCTTGTTTGCCGTCCATCTCGTCAGCTGCCATGGTATTGACCTTGAATGAAAGATGTCTGAGCGTTATTTAGGAGGGATCTTCCTCTGATCCGACTGCTTTCTGTCGATTACACTGGCCAATGCTGTTATTCAAAAACACGAGTCGACACACTTTCCGAACAGAGTACGGTCCAGAGGTGGTTGAAAGACGTGCAATCAGTGCAACTACATATTATTCGTCCCATATTTACGCGTGTCGCAAACAACCACTAATCCTCATTTATTACTACTGTTGCAATTCTTCACGAACCACACTACAACAAAGACAGCAACAGAAATGGCCTTTCGAATGGGTCTCTCGGGACTGGCACGAGCCGTCCAGCGAAGGAAAGCCTCTACTTCCTCTCCTATTGGTACGATGAATCCAGCTTCCTTCCCACCCGTGGAGGAAGTTATGCTGAAGGAGAACTATGCTGCAAGGCAGCACGCGAAAGGCAAGTGCCGTATTTTTGCATAAGTACCATTGCAGCATACCACGATACGCTAGCCAATGGATGAGTCATATTTCATCCAATCGAAAACACATTTCTCCTGTTTTTTGCTCATTGATTGGGACGACAAAAGCAGTCTACTCTTGCTGAAAGGGCGATTGTCCGAAGCACAAACATGTTTGTACTTTACTAACAATCCGTTAAACCACAGGGAGTGTCGCCTTTTGGTGGCGTATCAACCTGTTTATTGTCATGCCGGCATTGATTCTCGTTGGTATGTACTCGGTTCCTAAAGAATTAGAGCACATTGCCCACTTGAAGGAACATCAAAAGGAGTTTGTCAACTTTCCCTACTTGAGGAAGCGAAAGAATGTACGTGACGGGCTTCTAGGTTGATCGTTGTAATGGTTCATGAGTTATCGTTGTAATGGCTCATGAGTTATCGTTGTAAAGTCTCAGAGCTACCTAGAACTCATGAACTCGTCTATTCTAGCCCTTCCCATACGGCGATGGTGACCACTCTCTCTTCGCAAACAAGTACTCAAACCCTGTAAGGACGTTATATCCTGATGTAAACCCAAATTTCAGTCAACTGAATGTTTATGTCTTGTTCTTAGGATCCCAAGGTGGATGAAGAATAAAGCAAACAAATCAATAAATAGCGCTGCCTAAGGAACGACATAACAAGAAAATATATCAAACCTTTAAAACATACTTTTTGAAAGTGTTTGTCTCTTAATGTCCGACGCTACCGTAACTACTGACGTTGATTCAGTGCTGAACCAGCCATTCGAGGCTATTGATGGTAGCCATGCCTTCGATATCGCGACGAACGTAAATCGTGAAGGAAGCAACAAGTTTTCCAAAGTTTTGTCAACAAAAGTGAGTACCTATCCAATTGTGAGAACGAAAATGTCAGTTTCCACTTTGAAAATGAGTTACATCCTCTTTGATTCCGCCAAAACCTATGCATCAGGGCAAGGAGCTGAAATGTCGCACCGACATCGCAACCGTGAACTCCGGCATGTAAGAAGCTGATCAGAGCTCTTTCTTTGTAGTGGCAAGGAGACGTCGCTGTACCTCATGGAGGCTATATGTTGTCCGTATCGTTGGAGGCACTGTCACGATTCTACGATGGAATTCATCCTCATCCTGTGTCTGCTACTTGCTACTATGCGAAACCAGCGAGAACAGGCAAACGAGTCGACATAGATATTCATGAACTTCGACGAGGAAGGCAGTTTTCAACCGCTATAGCTCGAATGTCTCAAAATGGCCAACTCATAACACATGTTGTTGCCACGTTTGGCGATTTGTCTCAGACCAAAGGCTTGGCTACTGTTATCATGGACAGTCCCAACAAGGTACGTTGAAATTCTTGCAATTGCAGCCTTACTGCAACATATTTGAGCCTCATCGCTTGACATTAGGTGGTTCATCCACGCGAGTGCATAGCGTCAAGGTCTGGAGGTGTCATTGCGAGGCAATGTCACTTGCTCAGTGACCCACGAGAGAAGCCCGTTTCGAAGGATAGGGCCGAAAGAAGGCACTGCATTAGATTCAAGGATGGACGTGCACCGTGCGTTAAAAGTCTTGCTTTCTTCGCTGATGCGTTTACGCCCCCAACCTGGAAATACGGCATGGCCTTCCTTGGTAGGCCGTTTGACTCTCGTTTTCTTGAAAGAATTTATCTCACTCTGTGTCAAAAAATAGGCGGCAAGGTGTCAAGCTTTGGAAGGCATTCAGCGTCTGCAACTATGCTAACCCAACAACTTTGAATGCTCGCTAGGTGTGGACACCAACTGTCGAGCTCAACATTCAATTCCGAAAAGCAGTGATCAATCCAGGCTGGCTGAAACAGCACATCTATACGCGGTTTTTGTTAAATGGAAGATTTGAGGTGGACATGGACATCTTTGATGAACAGGATGAACTAGTATGCGTTGCGAGGTAATTTGGCACGTAAATTCACTTGCCGCATTCTCGTGCTAACCTGCTCTTTGATTGCAGACAAATGGGAATCACTCTTTCACATGAGAAACAGACTTCCAAATTATAACACTCAAAGACTGAATCTCAGATATATTTTGTTTGCTGTTGCTCAATAATGGTTACATCATTTACCGATGTTTCTTTTTACAAATATATGTTTCATAGCAGACGGAGTTTGACAAAGTCCTTATTCATTTCAGATGGGTTGACTTTGTAGAGCTCTTCGTGCGCTTTTGCTTCAAGTGTTTCAAGACTTTTCATCCAGTCCTTGGGGAGCGAATCTCCTTTGGCAATACAGCTCTCGACGTACAGGGTGATATATGAGATATAGCAGAAAACCGATGCTTTGGGTATCAAAATTGCTGTCATATGAGCCTGTTGGAGTTTAATAAGCGATGGCTCTTCCTCCAGACGTGCCTTGGCTTCATCGGAGGAATGGAAACACATCCGCGAGAGAAGCTGATCACATACTGCTAATCGAAGACTGTGCCCAGACATTGACTATTTACAAGCACAGCCAATTACTCAAACAGGAGATTTTGGCCGTTTATTGCAACGTTTTGCCATACCTTGAGTATCATCACAGCAATCTCTGATGGACGATCAATATCTGAAGAAAGACCATCCCACCACTGAACGACTGAATTGACAAATCCATTCCAATCTATACAGCCAGACTCTGCCACATTGCTCAGCTACGGAATGTAAACTATAAATGGGGTTTTGAGGCAGGACTGAACCACACCACGAAAGGTACCTGATGCAAAAGAGTATTGACAAGGTTTAGGCACTGCTCGTTCTGCATAATTTGATCATCTTTCAAAACAGTTGAAAGAAATGCCAACGGTTGTGTGACTTTGTTCCTTCCATCTGCAGTCAATGACAAAGCAAGGCATGACATATTGACCTGGCCGGATACTGTTGAAGCTGGAATGAGGATTGGTTCAAGGGCTCAGACTGGGAGTTGATCTTACCGGCCTTGGCACATATGTCGTCTGTGAGGATATCAAATATACCATGTAATGTGGCCAATGCGCTTCCCTAAAAAGCTAAGAATTAACAAGTGGGAGTGGTCACTGACGCAAACCGCGGATCAAACCTTGTTTTCACTGACTAGCGCCCATGACTTTTCCAGTACACTCCATAAAGATTCTGCGTTTGTCTCGCAGCACCAATTGCAAAAGTCCCCAGCACCAGAGTGCAATATAGATAGACGGCGAACGGACTCCCAAAGTCTTGATACCAACTTGAGTGCGTCTCTGTCCTTTTTCTCAAGAGTCTTTAGTAAGAGCGAGAATACTTCAGACAGAACCGCACTAACAAACGAAAGATTATGTTGGCGAAGTTCAGAGAGCTCGTCGATTCATCACAGGAACCTACGGGCGGACAACGTAATGTCTTGAAGTAATGAAATCCAAATATCTCAAAGCTTGATCCACTATTTGCAATGTTGGGAGTGTATTTAGAATAAAATGATTTCGATTGTTGGTGTGAAATGTTTAATGTTTTGGCATACACACACAGTGAACTTACTGTCGCCTTCTTCAGCTTTTGATTCGACTACTCTTGAATCTAAGTCGTCCATTTCATGGATATCCTTGACGGGAGCGGTGGCTGCCCACTGTTGAACCTCGTCGTTCACTTTCCGACGTTTTGCGAAACTGTGTGCTGGTAAACCATATTTGACACGTTCAGCAGCAGAGCGCTTCTCGGTTGCAGCTTTGGCTGTCGTCTTCTTCGTCGTTTTGGCCATATTTTGAGGTTCTTCTCTTTGCGATGCTGCAAGTGAACATATGTGAATAGCTGGAAGCTTGTGCTTGAAGTTACTGCAAACACGTACACTGGCTACACTGGCGCGTACAAAACTACTAAGGGTATATTCGTGCATACATATGTTAAGAAGTAGATACTGACATATTTGATACAGATATTTTTTGGGTGTCTGCAGACTGCGCAGATACTCTCACTTTCTAACCACATATGCTATAGAGTTCAACATGTGGGCGTTCATTGGGTTGCCAGAGTCCGTTGCATAGTTCTAATTGATTAAAGTGTTAAATGGAACTCCCAACCGGTCTGTTAACATCCAATATGCTCTTACCATGACGTACTCCTTGGCCTCATTTGACAGTCCATGCATATATATCGGACAGGATATCTGGCAAAGTGTCTTGCTCAGATTACCCTCGAGCTCTCCTAAAAGCTCAACCACCAACTCGTGTCGTACGTTTATTCGTCGTCCCTCATAAGTGGGCCTCGCTTTGGCGGAGGTTGCAGCAGATATCACTAACTCTTTGCGCCAGTACTCTCCGTTCGTCCTTTGAGCTAAATTAAAACAAGATTGTTATTCCGTGATTGTGTCTACGCGTCCTGACCAAGACTTACTGTCATCTATTTCTGCCAGATCAATCGACTTGCTCTTGTCGTTTGCGTGAGGGCCAGAATGTGAAATTCGAGTTTCGACGATCTGTACAATCTTGGCATGCAAACCTCGTACTCGATAACCACTATCTACTGCTGATATATGTAACATGAAGTGTAGCTCTTCTTTAAGCGAGAGGCATGTTTTGGGCACTATCAGGCTGTATTTTACTATGTCGGATGATGATTTGTTGGATACGGTTGTCTCAGACCAAGGTTTCAGTAACGACTCCAAGTGGAATCTAGGTATTGGGACCTCCACTGTGGTGGTCGTCGTTGTTATCTGTGATCCTGGTGTGGCCGAGAAACGTTCCAATGTGCATGTGAGGTTGTAAACTACATTTCCATTATCACCATGATATGTGCCGGGTAAATCATCAGGTATTTGACCAATGTCAAATTCAAAGGGGTGAAGGCCGACTCCAAACAAACTGTTTGCTATATCAACTACAGGAGCCGCTCTTTCTCTATCAACTGCAGATAGAAAAGGACTTGAGAAAGAAAACAGTGTGAGTTAGAGAAGACAGTTCAAGTTGATTCCCAGTCATATACAGAAAAGTATTGTTATAGGAAGCGCAAGTCTTCACATGCGATGGCGCATACCTTACGGCGGGGGATTTTTGTGCTCTTCGAGATGCAGATATCACAGCAGAGGTCATTCCTTGCTCCGTACTAGATCCTTCGTTGGAGGTTCGTCGTGGGGATATTGGCGGGAGTGCCCCTAGTGACTCGATATCACCATTCAACGAGAATGGGGGAGGATTCAAGTCGAACGGTGGCGGCGCGTCAATTGCGTATGGGAGCCCTCCACCTTGCGCCAATAAGTTCGGCGAGCCATCGACAGATCGCAGATATGGAGACGATGATCCCGATGAAGCGGATTCTGGTGAAGTTCGTTCAGCGGTTCCACCCTGTCAAGAACGTTATAGTCAGACTGTATTTCGCGAAAATACAGTCTGTTATTGAGCTTACCTCGAAGAGTACAATCTCTGTAGAAAACAGTACATCCTCTGCTTTCTTTGCACCTGACAAGCCCGACATGAGAGAGTCACGTCGCTGTAGCATTGTTTTCTCTTCTCCTACAACTTTGAGCTTCAAGCTTTTGATCCGAATAGGGACTGTGAGAGTAACGTTGACGGAGCCCACGAGCCGGGGTCCTCCTCCTCCACATCCGATGAGGCCCCACTATAAATTCAAAGGTCAATGGCGGGTTGTGAATGATCAATATAGTCGAAAGAATGAAAAACGTTTGGACGGATATAGTCGACACAGGGGGATTGTAAGGTCGATATAAAGAGCAGACTAACATTATAGGATGCACAACAATAGAAATTTGCAGCAAACGTCGTCTGTTTGGTGGTGTGCAAACTTTTTTCAAAGTCACAGAATGACACATACCAAGACATTTTGCGATCCGTCCAAGGGTTTGATCTCAATATTTACAGGTAGAGGAGTTGATTGTATTCCAGCCAACCTTGGAGAAGGAGAGCCTAATGATCTCCAGCTTGGCGACTGGGGAGCAACTTCGTTGGTGACCATTGTTGTGCTGACTGTCAAGTTTCTGTGTTTTGATGAAGGAAAGAGAGTTGAATCAGCACCATAATCAACGGCTTAATTCTTCCATGGTGCAATGTCATACCGCAAAGTGCTTATAGATGTGTTTCGATGGACGTCTCTGTAAGTTGGTAAATTGTCGTCCTTCATTTTGGCAAAGCCAGACTAGATCTAGAGCTCACAAGTCACGAAGCAACCAGGAGGACATTATTATTATTCCTTGAATCTAGTAATCCGTGTACTTTACAAGGATTTATGTTTGCGTGTACGTCGTGTTGCATACTCCAAGCATGAGCCTGTTGCTAACCTCACGGCTTTCAGAGCGGGACTCTGAGGCTGAACCACCAACCTCGCGTTGTGTAATTGTTTGTAGCATCGAGGCCAACGCATACTAGGACCTCGGGAAAATCAGCTAGAGCGCTTTGCGTCGATTCTATAAGGTTGGTTTTTATTTACTAGAAAACTACTATGAAAGACTGTACTTGTGATATGTTGAGTCCAAAATTGGATGTTTATTTCTTGATGACGTCAAAATCGGCAGGTGCTAGAGAATAAAAAGGCGTTAGCATCTTGTATCAAAAATATGCAACCTGACGAGAACAGTTTAAATGCTTACGGAACAAACTATTAAAGGAAACATGTATGTTAGTTATCAGCATGCCGTGCTTGTCATATTACATCATGTAACTTACATAGCATAACAGACGGCTGCACATTCCATCACTGAAGCAATAAATTGAATCAGGAAAGTAATTGGCAACCGAAGTATGAGTAGGACTGGGTTGACTTTGCGATCCAGATCCTGTATGAAGATACCCAGCAAGTACAAGTATACAAAGGTCACAAATGTAAAGTCCTATTCGAAAGATTTATGAGATGAGAATAATGAATTGTAATAACCATTTAACAACACATTACCTTCAAGAAACCAAACCAACGGGGAGTTCCAAAATTGTAGATAATACCAAGAGGAATTGAGGCAAGAGTACCGTACAAACATAAGATACCCAATGTCCAGAAGAAGGCCCAAATCTTTGGCAAGACCAATGGCAATCGACGAATACCAACATACCACCTCCTTCTCTGCTTCAAGAAACCAATCAAGTCCAGAGGTGATTGTTCACGAACCAATCCAGGAATCTTTCCACACATGAAGCCCTTTTCCCAAGCATGTGTTGAGAATTGGTAGTCCTCCGTCAAACTACCCAAATCCCAGGTCACAGCGTTTTCAACAAGACCATTGGTGAGCAAGAATGATCCGTGACATCCAAAAATGGGACGATGGACTATTTAACCAAATATGTTAGAACCATTAGACAACACAAAAGGACCAATTTAATATACTTACAGTATGTGTACTGAAGTTGGAAACGAGACAAGTCATCACCGACTCGAATGGCATCAGCGACAGTGAAGATCCAGTTGGTCCAGTACTTGTATTGGTTGTAGAGAATGACACCTTGACCCCAGTGATAGTCTGTTTCGTACCAGATGAAGTCCAAAATACGACGTACAGTCTCGTCATCAGTGACAGATTCTTCATCGAGATGCAATATCCAGTCATATTCGGTGTATCGCATGGTTACTCTGTACCATTCTAATGCACGAGCCTTATATTTCGAGTTTGCGGTGGTAAAGGACTTAGGGCAAGTATAACAATTAATGTTGTCGACTATTGCAAGAAGATTCGAGTGTTAGTTGACCAGGAAAGGTGGAGGAATGGTACAAAGATGGAAACGACGCATACAACAACTTACAGAAGTATGGTTCATCAGTCAATACGTGCACACGAATACAAGGATGTAGACGTTCCAAGTGTTTGTGTGAATTCCAAGACCGATACACAGCTTCTCGATTGTCACCTTTGGTAACGGTTAATATATATAAGTTATCAAGACGTCTCTTTTTGAGGTTGTCACGGGTGTAGAGGAATTTGGGTGTTCGGAAGGGCATTGTCAACCCAAAGAAACAAATTAATGTATATGGCATAGGCAAGAGCCAAGCTGTTCAAAGAAGGAGAAGGTAAGCAAATCATGCTACAGGCTTGTAAACTAGTCAAGTTCCACTTGTGGCCTACCGAGTTTCCAGTAACAACCAGTATTCCAGAGTACATCATCAAGATAGTATTGAGGCAACCAGAAGGTCATACCATATGTACCACCCAAAATAACAAGCATATTTATGAGCCACATTTCAGCGAGGAGAGCCATGACTACTTTGGTGTTTCCATGCCATTCTTTTCCAGGGCCGTGAGTCTTGTCAGCTGGATCATCTAGTAGAGCAAACGACTTTAAGGGTACGTTTGATCGCTTTTGTTCTTTTCGATTGTCGTATTCACTATCGTCCGAAGCTGAAGTCATCGAGTCGCGATAGTAACCCCGTCTTGGGACACCCATTCCACCACGATAAGCTGGACCAGCACGAGCTTCGGGAGTGTCTTCGGCGAGAGTGGCCGATGATTCGGAACCAGAGTCAGAGTAACTAGATGTATAGCTCGTCTGCTTAATTGTAAAGATTAGTATCAATGAAGAGTTCAAACAGGATAAGCTTCCCCTGAATATGCAAATGCTTAGACTAAATATGCAAATGCTTACATCTCTTCGGTTCTTGTAAGCGTAAACTACATCATCGTAGAAGGGTTGCATTGGTGGAGGACGTGGGACTGGCATTGGTGGATAACCTCCGCGTTGCATCTGCTGAGGACGAGGAGGCATTCCGTATGGATTAGCGGGCATCCCGTACTGATTCGGAGGAGGGATCATATAAGGCGGCGGTTGAGCGTGTTGACGAGCAACGGGTGGCGGTCTGTAGTTTTGAGGGATGTTTGGTGGCATTGGACGAGCACCAGGCATCCGAGGCTGTAAATGAGTGTAGGAAGGTAACAAGTTAGTAATGGGTTGTATGCGGAAGTAATTGGGGTGTGATGATTGCAATGTTGAGCGCCCAAAAGTGTTGACTCGTTGAAGACTCGTGAGTGCATGCGAGTCAAGTACGAGTAGGGCATCAACGGTTGAAAATAACGTTTTCAGATTGTAAATCAAGTACAGGGTGTACTCACCTGTTGAGCATAGTTCATCGGGGCTGGACGATACATCTGCTGTTGTTGTTGCTGGTACATTTGCTGTTGAGGAACCCCGGGCCGCTGTTGGTACATTGGCGAGACCGGCGGAGGAGCTCGACTGTTGCCGTACATGACTCTAGCACCTAGCTACCTGTTAGCTGTGGGGTGTTGTTTTTTCACTTGTTTGGGTAGTTTGGGTGGTTTAAAGCAAATGGCGGGCAAGAGGAGTTCACCAGAGAGGGTTGCAGAGGAGAGAAGTTGCGTGTCTGCCTAGTCCTGCTGAGATACTTTCTCTCTCTGCCCTCTATTATGAACTGCCCCTTGTTTTGTGAAATATGAAGTAGTTCTTTTTCCGTCTTCATAGCGGCAACTTTCCAAAGGCTGTGATTGGCTGGAACGCCAAACGCAAATGCGAAGAGGGCAAATTCTATTTCGGAATTGAGCTGCTTGGGCGTTGCATCGATCTTACTAACTTACATCGTAGCTCCTGAGATCCTTATCGTCATTGATATATCTTATCTACTAGATGTGGCATCATCATTGTCGTGCGTTTCGCGTACTAGAGTACGCGCCCAGAGTTTTCATCAACTTGCAGTCCAAGGCTTGGAGCGTTTTCTGTTCCTACTTTGTCAACTTGCTAACTTGCTCAGATCTAGAGATTCATAACTACGCCATAATGTACAGGCTATTGTAGGCCGCACGCCTTGCTTGTAAGTATCTATGACCAACTCAAAGCACACTGCCAATTGTAACCGAAGGTCGTTGCAAAAAGACTATCAAGATGTCAAGAGATACGTTCTACTAACTTACCATCTATTTTCTTAACGTCTTGCTGACTTGTAAATTTGGCACAATTCTACCAATCACTACTACTACTACTACTACTACTACTACTACTACTATATATCATCATCCTCGTCTCATTATCCTTTGATCTCTTTCTAAATACGAGCATTATTCCGTTCAACGGCACTATTACTATTGGGCATGCTGCATCATCGGTATTTGATGACTTTTACTTGAAAACAAAGGTGATGTGGTAGATGTGGTCATAGTGCTTGCATTGTTCAGGTCTTCAATCATCTCAGAAGACATGGAAGATCCAAATATCATCATACTGGCCAACATGTTGAAGGACGAGTGACGCACGGAAGAGTTATTTTGTGCTGCCTGCATTGGTTTTTGGTTGACTTGTGTGGCGTTCATGACTGATAGAGCAGTAGAATCTTTAAAGGTGTTCCTGAGCTTGTAAGATTGGCTGATGGTATAGTGTTCTTAGTTGTGAAAGTTGATAGGAAAATTCGAACGAATAAAGTTTGGCAAGTTTTGTGAGTCAACTGCAGGCGGTTTCTCCCGAACGCCATTTCAACCAAATCAAATCTAGCTCAAAATTCCCTACTAGCATACAAGATGCAATTCA
Organism: Synchytrium microbalum; assembly: GCF_006535985.1. Taxonomy (NCBI): domain Eukaryota; kingdom Fungi; phylum Chytridiomycota; class Chytridiomycetes; order Synchytriales; family Synchytriaceae; genus Synchytrium; species Synchytrium microbalum. Next base: position 147,069 of record NW_022158401.1, on the reverse strand, counting down.
TTCATTCGACAGTCCTTGAGATTCAGGACCGTCGTGAAGCAATAGAGTTTGACGATGCGGCATGGTCTAGCACGAATTTTGACTCGGAACTCCTCGAGACTTGAGAATTTGAGCTAATAAATATCAGCGATTACACGTATGGGATGCTTGTCTTCTGGATTGATTTCTTCACGGGAAACTCGTAGTTCGTTCTTGGAAATCCAAAAACTCAAAACACGTTGTTGAGTAAAGATCAAGTGAGAATGATAGGTTGATACTCCAAACCGAGACACACAAAGAATAGTATTCCAAGGACTTAATTATGGCCTCTTCCTCGTTGAATGTTGTCGTTATGGAGCAATCTGAAACCGTCTCGCTTACGGCTGCCATTGCCAGGAAAAGCTTTGACAAGCAGTCACTCGTGCCCTCAGATTCACTGGTCTCATCCGCCAACAATGAAGAGTCTTCCCTGCAGGTTTACAGCTCAAACCAAATGAAATTGCTGCTAGATCATGCCCGCAAGGTCATTGTCGACATGCGAGAACATATCATGGCCATGGATCAAATAGGTGTCAATACCCATTTGACTCACTTTATTCGCAAGGAATCTTCTCCTTCACCTTATTGTTTCTATGATCTGACTGGGTCAACACTCTTTAGAACTTCGAAACCAACAAGGTGCCATGCCAACATACGATCAACTGGTCTTGAAATTAGAAAACATATTCACCCAACAACGCATCGTAAATGCTGAATCCGCTCGTCTCATGTCTGTAAACTATCTCGTCCACCTCGGCAACTTTGCCAGGAATCGTCAACTAGCGGTAACTTAGACGTGAATTCCCTACTATCAAGTTGATATTCATGTATTCTTATCACTCACTTATTTCACACTTGCAGAAAATTGTCGCAAAGGGGCGCAAGCAAGTCCTAGAATTGCAAAACACTGTCCAAGCTTTGGAAGTCAATGTCGACGAAATATCTACTGAAATGGAGGTGCAGAAAGAACAAGCCAATAGATTCGCTGAAAGCTTGAATAATACCCAAAAGCTGATGGAGAGCACCTTGGCAGAGGTTGAATACTTGTTTTTTAAAAGCAACCCATAGTAACAACTGACCTCTTCTTCCTGCTTTGACCAGTATCGTGAAGAGCTCAAGCGACAGGATGAGGAATTGAAAAAACAGCAAAAGCTGGTTGGAGTAAGCATCTTGAACTAGTAGTCCTAAAGCTCAAAAACCGAAAACAAACACTAAAATCATCGCCACTTTCAGGCAATGAATAAGACGCGCTTCAATCAGGACTTTATTGTCGATTCTGTCATATTTTTGATTTCATTGTGGGCGGTCAACACCATGGTTGTCGATTTACCTATTGCAGCTGCAACTACTGCAATTCGTGGCTCAAACAGGAGGCGAGTAGCTGTCAAACAGGGAACAAAGGTGCTATTGTTTATATTGATGATTTGGAGATTAAAGGCTCTTGCCAAGGGTTATGGACTTCACAACAGGTTTGTGCATTTGAAACAGTGTTTCAACAAAACTGCCATTAACTTGACTTCAACCTAGTGTCGGAGCATTTGTGCCGTATGTTTTTAGCATTTTATTCCAGCTGCATCAGGGAGCTACGTGGACAGCCCAAACTCTCTCCTATCCCTTTCAGCCACGAACCACTACTGTTGTTACGGTGCGATAGAACATCGGACCACTCATATTTGTACGCCACATAGTTTGTCAATAGTTTTGAAATACTGCATTGTAATATTATGAAACATTTCTCATTGCATTCGAAAGTTACAAATGCGGATGGACTTAACTTTTGTCTATATATTTACCGGAGTACACTTACGAAAAAATTCCCTTCTGAGTGAGCATGCGACGTTTATCTTCAGGAAGTGATGCCCAGATCGGTTCTAATACTGGAGAGCCTACCGCAGCAATCATTGATTTTAACAATGCTGCCATGCGAGACGATAGCTCATCAGACACTAACTCTTCTACCGTCAATGCATGCGCAAAGATACCAATCAAACGAGGGATATTTGCATTGCTTTGCCCAAGAATCACACCATTGTTGCTAAACACAATGATAATGAGTAAATACAGTAGTTTCGCACATCACTTGAAGACAACAGTTGTGTCCAAAACACAACAAAAAGACAAATTAAATGAAATTTACTTTCCGACTTCATATAAGAAATGATGCACATACCTTTCAATGAGCTCTATCAGGTATTCATACACGAATGGTGCTTCTTGTTGGTCCTCAATCACTGGCAGGACAAGCAACCATGCTCCAAGAACAGGATTGACATCAAAGGAAGAACCATAATATTTACATATCTTTCCGACAGCAGAGATGGCATTCTCGGTTGGCAAGACCTATTCGATCAATGGCTTTTACATCGGAATTTACAAAACAATTAACTACATTCTCTTACGTTCTCCTCAGACCTTGCATCAGGTATATTGACCAGTGCAAACAAGTTGGGGATGGCAGCTGGAGAATGTCCAAAATCGGGGGTTAGACTTTGATACATTCACACATGCACTCAAAAGTGAAACAGAACTTACCGGTGCAGAGGGGAGCAAAACTAGGACCTCCGTGTTGCGCAGCTTGGCCGACACCATAAGCGGCTGCTTGTCGAACTTCTACAGACGTATCTTGCAGGCTGCGTACAAGAACCTCCCAGAAGCGGTTGTGATAAGAGAACGATATAGGACCCATATATTCAATCACATCGTCCCATGCACAAACTGCAAACTGACGAGCAGCTTCACTGGAACTCGTCTAGTACAAACTGTGTGAGATTGAGCAGTATCAAGTGAACTCAGAACCTCACGTACCTGATATTCTTGCAATATTGGTATAAGGAGCCCCTCGAAACATGGCAAGTAAGCAGCGCCGTGTAATTTGATAACCATCTGAAGTGACTTGGAAAACTAGGGAAAGGACGTAGAAGAGTGAGGTGAGCAACACCTCACCTTTGAGCAACACCAACACTTTTGACTGCACAGATCTCGCACAAACACTCACCTCGCTCAGTAAAGAATCGTCATCTTCTTGGCTCTCAGCTAGCCCTTCTTCGTCTTCAGCATCAAAGTCCTCGTCCTTTCTGGCACCTAAGAAGGAAAATTTCTTAAATGTTAGTGTCGCAAGAGGTGTTTACAACTCTTGCATCATTTGATATTAACGACTCAGTGGTGTTGTAAGTTTCCGCAGTGGCTTAACAAGAGCCTCGGTATTGCAAAACTCTGATATTTTTCCATCATCATGGCCATTGGGCGATTTTCAACAGGGCCTCTCGCTTTTAGTACTTACGTGCATTTTCAGCAATTCGTTTGAAATGTTCTTGCAATTCACTCTTTAGAGTTTGTGTGTAACTTTCGAGCATTTGCGGACTGAGACAATTAGGACCTAGACATTCGATACACTAGGTTGTCAAAAAGTGTGAGAGAGTCAGTACAACAACTTAAACTCATAAAACATTTCAGAAAAACCAACCTCTGTAAAGGTAACATAAAACTGACACAGGAATGATGGATCAATTTCTTGATTGATAACTTCCATCAAATTCGTGCTGACATTGTCCCAATGAGCACTAACTCGTGCTGGGGCTGTAAGAAAACAAATTTGCTTTATCAATCAATTATCCTCGCAAGTTCAAACGGAAGCAGATCTCACCTGCATTGGCCTTTCTCATTGATTCAAAAAGTTGTGGAATAACAGCTGCTGATGCGAGACGTACACCATCATGGAAGTAAAATTTTAGTAACGGAATCACAATAGATAGTATTGTGTCGACATAACGATCAAATTCTGCTCCGAGCTCTCGAGCATAGCACATGACCATTTCGACCGCTGTGCATTTTTCTTCTAGCAAGTCTGTCTTGATACCGATCCTCTGAAGTGCAGTGATAGAAAAACGGTGAGCAAAAACGCATTCAATTGATACATCTCAACACATTCGCAACTAGCACATTGAGCCTACCTGGCCTTCTACTTCAACAAATTGCCAATTGTCTCCGTCTTCAAACTTTTCAAGGATCTCTTCTTCAGCTAAACAATTAAGCATTTTCTATGAGAAATGATACCATCCACCGAATGCATAAGTCCTTACTTTCACAAACGGCAAAGTCTGGCTTGATTTGAGCACTTTTTAGTAGAGGTGGCATAACAATATCTAAGTACGGTGCAAAGTCATGTCCTAAAGTTTTACATATTCTAGCCCAAGCTGCCAAAAGATATGAGCTTTGTGGGTCGTCTTGTTCCGTGATTCCAGCTTGAGTAGTCTTCAACAAATCGATGAGTTCTGCTGCATTGGGCGCAAACATGTCCTTTCCGACTGCCAATGCTATTTGAAAAGATGTTGGCAAAATCACAAAAAAATAGAGACTTGAAAGGGAGCAGATTGAGGATTTTAGAATTTAACATACCGATGAGAGAGGCACATTCCATTGCCTTTCCTCTCAGCAAGCGCAACTCTTTTTGAGTAGCTTGTCGCAATGCGCCGATGAGTAATGGCATGATGGCTCCATAATACTTTATAAACTTGTCACCAGCCGAGTCGGCGACAGTTGCAATGCTAGTGATGGCTTGTTCTTGCAAGTACATTTTGTCCGTGTTCAGCAGGACCAACAGACGTTGAAATATTCCATCCAAGTATGGCTCCAGATGTTGCTTTTCGGCATCTTCGGTAAAGTTTACCAAAGCACAAGCAGCATGAGCTTGAACACGAGGAAATTGGACATCTTCCATGGCTGCTAATAAAGCTGGAACGACCAAAGCGTGATAGGTTTCTTGAACCGTTGGCTAAACGCAAAGAAGATGTCGAATGAGGAAATTGTAATAGTGCAGGAAACTTGAAAATGGCATGAGCCCTCACAGCAAAATCAGTTGACATTTGACCTAGGGTATTGCATGCAGCGTATCGTACACGTGGGTGTGGATCACGTATGTATGGAGCAACAAGTCTAACATTTCCGCAAAAAAAGAATCAGACTTGTACAACCTTGTTCTACGTGAAAAGCAAGAACTGACGTACGATAAGACGTTTGCAAGTTCTGGCTCGATGATCTTGATGCATCCTTCACCGATGGAAGATATGGCCATGAGTGCTGAGTACCTCTTTTGCCATTCAGGAGAGCTAATCATTTTTGGAATCAAACTGAAGGTTATGGGAACGACAGTCTTGCCACCTTGAAGGTGACATGAAAGGAGTGTGAGCTTGCTCAATCTGGCGTGGTGCTGCATTTATTCTCAGCAAACAGAATGCGGCGCCTACCAATGCATCGTGCCAGACGATCCATGGCTTGTTCTCCGACCATACAAAAGTCTTCATTATCCATATCTTCAAGCTGCAATTTTGACGTATTTTGATATTAGATCGCGGAAGTTTCACGTGGGAACTCCAAACCGAACATCTTACATCTGTGGTTGTATACCATTCTTGATCATCATCGACATCGGCCATCCATTCCAATAGTTGGGGTATAATGGTTTTGGCAAACGAGTCTTGCTTTCGCATCATAGCAGATGCACTTTCTGCTAGTGTCAGTAGTAATTCGAGAGCTGTATGTCTAGTACCTATGGAGAGATCAAAGCATTAGTAGCTGTCACAAGAGCTCTTTCGGAACCGTTTTGAACTTTACCAGCTTCTAAAGTGGTTGTTGACATTATTTGAATCATGTAGGGCACCAGTCGTGGCATAACGGGGCGGAGTGTCTTTGGGTAAAATTCGGCCAGATCAATGAAATACGAGAGTGACTCCATGACTTGTGTTTCAGCCTTGGCTTCTAAAGCACTATGCATGGCCTGCGATGGAGACAAATCGTCAATCGGAAGAAGGTAACAACAGATTGCGATAATTACGTACAGATAATGCGGTAGGGATCAATGAGCTAGCAGCTTGTCTACTTTCAGCATTGGTATCGAGGAGGTAACTCACATAAGCTTTGAATGCAGTCATTTGTACCTAAGATTGAAGGTTGAGCAAGGGAAAAGAGACGATTAAATTCTCGTAGAGAAGAGCTCACGTCAACGTTGGGATCTTGGAAGGCAGTTTGGAAGACATTCTTGACAGCCTCGACTTCTTGACTCGTGATGAGGCCAGGAACAGCAGCCAATATTCGCATTGCACTTTCACGATGATCAGCAGTGGGTGCACGAGTGCATTGATAGACGGCCTCGATCAATTCACCCCATACCACTGATTTGAAAGCGATGAAGAATGAATGAGTAACTTTGGTCTGATACGAAGCCGGGAAAGCAATATTTTATGGTTTTAACAGTCATCAGTCCAATGAGTGATCAGGGACTTACATGACTTGAGAAGCATGTATTTCACGATTTCGGCGATGGTGTCACAGACCTTTCGTCTGACGGAAGCCTCTTGTTCTTCGGCAAGCGAGCGCAACAATTCCGTCTTGACATAGGAAGTGACTTGATCACCTACGGTCAACCAGTAGGCGAGACTATCTTGACTGATGACAGGCGATCTCAAGGCACATCGTCGTAATATAATAGCAGCGAATGAACGCATCTAGATCCATAAGGAAAGGTTAAGAGTGAGGATTGGCAGACATGGAGTGTCAATGTCTTTCAAAGATTTGTAGCAGAGTGATTGAAAGCAACAATGTGAAGAGTATGAAATCATAAACAAGACCAACTTGCGCCATGAATGAGACATACAGTAGGATCAGGATGTGAGCGCAATATGTTTGCGAGGCCAGAGAGCAAGAGACCTGGTTGAGCATGGAGCCAGTTGTTGTTTAGTTCATCTTCAGTGGCAGCCCGTTGCTTGTTGTCTACTTCTGCGACGAGTTTGTTGAGGACTTGGACCAACTGCGAGAGGATCTCTGGCGACAATGCTTGTTCAATCATATGGATGTTTGCCATGATGTGAGGATTTCAACTATGTGGAATATACAAAATAATGATTAGAATGATAAGGTGGATTGTGAATGTGCCGTACAGCAGAAAAACAAGCAGTAGCGAGAACCTACTTTTTTTTCTGCAGTTGAGCAAATGGTTTTAATACGACCGTTCTCGTTAACTGAAGTGAAGGATATAATTGGCAGTCTTTTGGAAAATGAAGTTGGATACCGTATTGAGATATTCGCTGCTGATGTCTCTTAGATCTCAACGGAGCGAAGCAACAAGTAGCTAGCCTACTGAAAAAAATCTAATACAAACGAACATACAAGACGAAGATAACTGTCAAGTACACTAAGTGGACAAGATGAATTTGATTTGACTACGCGAAAATACGCGTATTCAGTAAGTAGCATCGCAGCATCTACAAACATGGAGCACGTTGGTTTTGCTCACAAACTCCTGTGAACTGCTGTCAGCCAGGACTGTCAATTTGGAGCAGATCAGATCAGTTTCACGGCACGTCACAGCGGCACGCCTAGTCATCTGCTCTGAAAACTCGGAATATCAAGTTTGGCTTCTGATCGCATCCTTTTGTTGCAGACGACATTCTCATCTCCTCTTTTGTCAGAATTTCCAACAAATGTCGGTGGATGACAATGAGCTGCTGGTAGATGACAAGACTGCAACCACTACATCGCCAGATTCCCGCGATTCTGCATCCCTGTCCTTGGAGGAAATACGACGTTTGACTGACATTGACCAAATTCGCTCCCAGCTGCGAATTCTAAACCAAGAAGAGAGCACCGTAGACAGCCAACTAGATGATTTCTTACGCAACCAGTCCGATGTACAAAATACTCTGGAAACTTTGGAATCTCTAAGGTAGTCATCCAACAAACCAACGAGGCTCATTTGCTCGTTGATGACCTGATGATCTTCCGCCATGGCTACCTTCTTGATTTCCATCTAAACCATATATTTACAGGCCTCAAGTCGGTCTGGTACGTGGAGATGTCGGTCAACTATTGGACATTGTCGCTGCTGCCTCGGTACTGGCTGAACGAATCAGTGGAAGTGTCAGACGTCTGGACTTGGAACAGGCAAGTTACCGATTATTTCTTGTCAACCTGTGTGCTCAATTTTGACATTCAATCTAGTCAAGAGTCAAAGAAACTGTTCAGCTGGTTCAGGACATTCAAGAACTAAAGGCAAGGCAACCCAACCTGTCAGATACGTCCACCAAACTAATATTTCGTCTCTTTGTGTGTATGTAGAGATGTGCAGTGGGAGTGCAACAAGCTCTCAAAGTCAAAGACTATGACGCCGCAGCCAGACACATACATAAATACCTACAATTCGACTCTCAGGTCATTAAAACTGTATCTGAAGGAGTTGGCAGTCATGACGAAGCTGTACCTGAAGACTCGCCCATTCATACCCTTAAAGTCGCCCAAACCACATTGCTGAAAACAATCAGTGACGAATTCGACTCGTCCGTTCAATCCAACAACGACGAAGGCATATCCCGCTTCTTCAAACTGTTTCCACTAGTAGGAGGGGGTGACTTGGGCCTGGATAAATATTCAGCCTATTTGTGTGGAATTATATCTCGCAGGTGCCAAGATGCCATGGCAGGTGCCGCGTCTCAATGTATGTATGTCTTTCTTTTTGATTCTCAATCCGGTTTTATGGAACTAAATCATCGCCGCGGTTCTTATAATATTCAATCATTAGCCCCAAACGTCTATTCTGAAATGCTCAAAGTGCTGTTTGAAACAATTGCAATGTTGGTCGACAAGCAGGAATCTCATGTTGAAACTCTGTACGGACCTGGTAGAATGCTCCGAGTATTACAACGCTTGCAAAGAGAAGCAGATGTCCAAAGTGTCATTATATTGGACTCATTTGCCGAAAATCGCCAAGTGTCACGCAAGGTACGTTATAATGGTATCCTTGTTGCAGTCTCAATACTACCCGTGTTCCTAAAAAGCGGAATCATTGTTGAAATCCTTTTCAACTAGTTGGGTGAAGTGAAACAAGCGTATGATGCCGTCGCAAATTGGAAGTCTTCCACAGCTCCAAGAAAGGAAATCGCTTTGGAAACAAGAGAACTGGACATTATTCTGTCAGAGTTGGCATCCATAAGTCAGCGTGCTCAACTGTTTAATCAATTTCTGCATGCTCGTGCCAAAGTACGGATGCATTTCATTGTTGTTCGCTCGTTCCCCTGTTAATGTTATTTTGTTACTATGCAGGAATACTCTGAGAGTGGACAGGACTCGACTAAACAGACTACACCAGCCAACGACGGATTAGCCCATGTTAGCAAACTTGATCAACGAGTCCAGGAATTGATGGGAGGATATGTATTGTTTGAAGAATTCTTTATCGTCAAGAGCATCGAAAAGGTAGGTGGCATCCATACGTTTTTATCCTTTGATTTCCTTGACTATTCCAATACTTTTCTTCCTGTAGGCCCTCAAGATTGACCAATACGACTCGAATAATCTCATTACGAGTTGCGTCGATGATGTCTTTTACGTCCTCAAAAACTGCACAATTAGATGTCTATCGTCTCTAGATGTAGACATTCTCTGTGCACTGATAAATTCATTGGGACGGATTGTCGAAGTCCACTATATGTCAGTGTTTCAGAAAAAGCTATCCTCCGCTTTTTCAAATACCGAAACCAAGGACTCAAAAATCAGCTTTATGGTCCTGTTGAACAATATTGATGTCAGCCAGGAGTATCTCTTGAAGTTGTCGCGAGATATAGAAGAGGCGTCTATGAGAACATTCTCATCAAAACCAGATTCGACCCGTGCAAAAATCATGTCATGTTTGACCTCGTTAAATGAGTACTCTGGGCGCTTTGGCCAGGTGTTGAAGGTAGGTCCTATTGCATGATTTCAATAATGTTTTCATGGTTAGGACTCTAACGGCTCAGGCTTTGCCCTCATTCAGACGAAATTGACCTCGATTCATCCCTTCATTTTAGACTTGGCTTGATAATCTGTTTGGACAGACTGTCAAGCCTCGCATACGGCCTCTCCTGCAGGACGCCTATAAGGATGTGCGATATGTCCTGTCTGAAGAGGAATTCTTTGAACAAGAATCCGGTGATTACTTTGTACAGCGGTTTGTGAGATCATTTGATGCTCTGATTGACCTCTACCAAGTAAGAAATCATCTCGTTGATCGTCGGTATCTCGAACTTATGGATTCTTAAAAAAACGCAGAAATCATATACCGAAAACAATTACAATCAGACCATGGCTTATATAGTAGACTTTCTGGCGAAAGATTGGGAGCGACTCCTCTGGAGCAATCATCGCTTCAACCAGGTATAGTAAACGAGTCTCTTGACATTTGAACTCCTTGCTGACTTTACTCTCGTTGTGTTGTGTATGCTACGAACAGTATGGTGCATTGCGACTGGACAAGGACTTGAGAGCCATTACAGCTTATCTATCATCGAAAACTCAATGGACTTCCCGAGACAAGTTTGCAAGATTGAATCAAATGTGTATGCTCCTCAATTTGGACAATGTATGAGCTCAAACCGCTTTGTGAATAAGAGCCACCAACACATTGACTGACCGTGGACCTTGTATTTAGGTGAATGAGGTGGGAAGCATATGGGGCAACAAGGCCGGTCCTATTACATGGAGATTAACAGGGCCAGAGGTGAGAAAAGCCCTTGCGTTGAGAGTAGACTTTGCAAGTGATGATATAGGCAATCTGAAACTCTAAATGGATTTGTTCTTCCAAATTATTACATGAATGTATATATAAGAGCACGAAACAAACAGGGTTTGTTCATGACGCTGGTTGTTTTGGACGCATCTATCAAACGTGTCATAAAGAGGGAACAGGCACTCGAGGAAATAGGGTGATCGTGTTTATTTCGAGACACGGTCGCATTTGATGCTAGTGTCCCGAACTGGCATGCGGCAGAGGGCGTCGCGGTTTCTTAGATGGTTTCATTTTCATTCGACACTCCACACCAAGCAAAACCAACCATTCATCAGATCACGGCTCGACAGAAATGTTTCCATGACTCCACATGCATGATATTTATAATCGCACCGCCCACACAGCGTCGCCACGGGCCTTCCCTCCTACTTCTGGTTCAAGCAAACTTGTGCAGTTGTCTTCATTTAGCATCAGCACTAGCAAGGCCGGCAAGACCTCAGCAGCCAGCCAATTGCACTCCAATTTTTCACCTCCTCGCCCGACACGAACACCTAGTACGAACACGTTACATGGTCAGAACAACAAAATCAAACCAACCACAGCAACTGTAGTTGCTTCTCGGAATAAACCATCATCAGTTAGCTCGACTACTGGAATACTAATAGAAATTCCATCTCCCCCACTCCCAAGGACGTTTATATCTCCTGCATCGTCAAAGGTTTCCCTCATTCGAGCTGCTCGATACTCGCCACAAGTAGTCCCTGCACTCCCCTCTGCAGTTTCAGCACCACCACCAGCAGTATCGCTATCATCGACACCAAAGCCTATAGTAGTCAAGGCCAAGACACCACCCTCAAAATCCAATAGCGTCCACGAAAATTTAGTCGCATCACCACAACAACAGCAGTCGTCTCTTGACAGTATCTGGGAAGCGATCATGCAAAGATTTGGTGTAGTTAGTGCATCGTCTGCAGAACTGGTTGGTCTTCGCAACCTTGGAAATACATGTTTCATGGCTTCAATCATACAATGTTTGAACGGTATAACTCCTCTAGTTGGTCTGTTTTTGTGTAAGTGTGCCTCGCATGTAACGGAATCGACGTCCATACATGTCGTTTCATCACATCCCGTCAATTCGTACGTCTGACATTTTATTCCAACGCAGCTGGGGGATACAAACGACATATCAACAGGGACAATCCATTGGGTAGTAAAGGATTGGTTACGGATTCCTTTGCTGACCTTGTAAACACACTCTGGACTAGTAAAGAAAAGGTTGCGGCGCCATCTCGGTTCAAGGTAATCTTACTACTTAGTTGAAAACTACAAACCATCTGACATTTCAAAAAACTAGTCGACGATATCTAGCTTTGCTCCACAGTTTCAAGGCTACGAGCAGCACGATGCTCAAGAATTCCTGGCCTTTTTACTGGATGCCATTCACGAAGATTTGAATGACGCACGCAAAGGACGACAATCCATAGTTAAAGACGAGGAAGACGATGAGAGTCTCCCGGATGAGGTTTTGTCGTCGCGAGCTTGGGAACGATATCTGCGTCGCAATAGATCCTATATTGTGGACCTTTTTCAAGGGCAATCCAGATCACAGCTTAAGTGCAAGACATGCAAGCAGGTACTGTCATATTGAACGTTGCATCACGAATTCTTTTTAACACGGTGTTCGTTTAGACGTCCACCACGTACGAAGCAACAATGTATCTATCGCTCCCAGTACCATCGCGGCCGTTTAGCACAAAACCTGTTACTCTGGACGACTGCCTGACCAAGTTCCATGAGGAAGAGAATCTTGACGGAAGCGATTGCTGGTTTTGTAGCAAGTGTAAACAAAAGAGATCAGCCACGAAAAAACTTTCAATCCAGAAACTTCCATCGGTGTTGCTGGTTCACCTGAAACGGTTTAGCTTTCAAGGTCCGTTTGGAAGCAAGGTCGACACAGTCGTTGACTTCCCATTAGAGTAGGCCAATCCAAAAACAGTATGATATCTCAATGCAGCTACTAACTCTTTATTTCCCAGGAACCTAAACCTAACGAAATACACTCAGAGGGTTGATCAAGCCCCAATATATGACCTTGTCGCGGTTTCTTGTCATCAAGGATCGCTATCTGGAGGACATTACACTGCGTTGGTGAAGAGGAAGAGGGAGAAGAGCGAGGACTGGTATTTGTTTGACGATGCAAGAGTATCGAAAGTGGATCCAGCATCAATAGTGTCACGTTCTGCTTATATTCTATTCTATTTAAGAAGGCCGAACAAGGCGTCACTGTGAATATATGAATAAACCCCCTTTCTTCTGTCATGTACTTCACTTTATCTCCTGTCGCATTCTGCAATTGTTTTTTCAAACTCAGCGAAGTCCAAATTAAGCATCAAAGTTTTGTATCAGTCACGATGTCTGCAGCAAGGATGCTTACTAGAGGATATGCAACAGCAGTAAAGAAGAGCCAGTTAACCATTGGCTTGATCTCTGGAGACGGGATTGGTCGTGAAGTCATTCCAGTACGGTTTTTGCGAAATTCTACTATTCCGTTTAGCTCTGTATGGAATACGCTTTCTAATCCATTTCTAATAGGCAGCTGCTCAAGTTATAGAAATCATCTCTCCTGGCAAGTTCAAGTTCATCAACCTGGAAGCTGGATTTGAGCTGTTTCAAAAGACTGGAGTAGCACTGCCCGAAGAGACCATCAACCGTATACAAACCGAATGCGATGGAGCGTTATTTGGAGCTGTCAGGTGCAATTTGGAATACTCAAACTGTTGAAAGCAGCGACACCCAACAACTCACTAAAAATACTGTTAGCTCACCATCAAAAAAAGTCGAAGGTTACTCATCACCTATCGTTGCTCTACGAAAAAAGCTAGATTTGTATGCAAACGTAAGGCCTGTTGCATCGCCAGCTGTGCATGTTGGCAAGTCTATTCGAGCAATTGACATGGTCATTGTCCGCGAAAACACGGAATGTTTGGTAAGCTACATGTGGCACAACCATTTAATCTTGATCCAGAATCCTAAAGTTTCTCAATCCTTCTAGTATGTCAAATCAGAGAGAATAGATCCTCAACCTGGCCCAAATGGTGGCAAAGTCGCTTGGGCTGATCGCAAAATCTCAGAATATGCTTCCCGCAGAATTGCTACAGTTGCCTTCATATTGGCTCAACAACGTGGCAAAATTCGCAGTCAGTTAGCAAAAGGCGCTTCGATTCCTCGTCCCAAAGTGACTGTCGTTCATAAAGCCAATGTCTTGAGCGTGACGGACGGTCTCTTTAGAGAAACATGTCTGGAAGTCGCCAAAGAAGACAGGTTTAAAGATGTTGATGTAGAAGAACAAATTGTTGACTCTATGGTGTATGTACACGATATCCATTTTCTGCGTTCGACTGGTCTAAGATTGTTTGATCTGTTTAGGTATCGCCTCTTCCGTGAACCTCAAGTATTTGATGTTGTCGTAGCTCCCAACCTATATGGTGACATCATAAGTGATGGTGCAGCCGCTCTAGTCGGAAGTTTGGGTTTGGTAGCAAGTGCAAACATGGGTGACAAGTTCACAATGGGCGAACCAGGTTTGTTTCTACTTATATTTCACTCTCATCAAGATTTCATGTCTAAGTCACTCCGGCTTTTTCCAGTACATGGTAGTGCACCTGATATTGCTGGTAAAGGGATTGCCAACCCCATCGCTTCAATAAGGTCAGCAGCTTTATTATTGGAAAACCTCGGCATGGGAGCAGAATCTGCCCGAATTCAAAAAGCAGTCGACAAGGTGTTGACAATGGACGTTAAAACGATGACACCTGATTTGGGAGGGTCTGGAACCACAAAATCAGTCACGCAAGCCGTCATCAACGAATTGAATAAGTAAAAAGATTTGTATGTGTATTTTGCATTTGATACAGAAGGAAAGACACTAATATGAGGATTTTGCTCAAATCGTCGTTGCGCTATTCTTCCTTCGAAGTAGAGAGAGATTCACAGCGCTTGAGTGGAATTTTTCCGATTGCCAAGCTCCTAAGCAATGTATGAGCAGCTGTAGTGTGGTTATTCAGCTTTCCATAAAAGCTATGGGTAGCATCTCGTCCAATAAGAGATGAGATGTACTTGGGACCACCTGTTTTCGAGGAAAATCACGGTTAGGTTCTATTCATAGATCCTTGATGCAAAGGTCATTCATGAACCAATCTCACTAACCTGGATGTTCATGCTTGAAGGAGCTGACGTCAATGACAAATCCATCAATTACAAATAATTCACGACCGTCTTCACGACAAGATTGTACTTGGTCCATGGTGAAGATGTCCATATCTCTTTCGGGCATACCCCAAGTCTGAAATAGATAATTCTTTAGAAATCAAAGTATTCGTACCGTGAATTGGGAAAAGCAGAATTTACCACTGCTTTTCGGCGTTCTTCAATAAGATGTTCCAAAACGTGAATTCGTTCACGTTCAATTTCTTCATCCGTTGCCGTATGAAGATTGTATGTCAATCCGAAATAGCTTAAGAGGAAGATGACCCATTTAGTGGGGTCGTATTGATACCACTTTATCCCGTTACGAACATCTTTGGGGAATGAATGACTAATTGAAACGGATGGTTAAACCCTCAGGGACGAGTATGTAACCAATTGATTACGAATTACTGGTAGTTGTGGTATCCTTCACCCATGGTGATGAGTGCAAGTAACAGTCCACCTATCAAGCCCAAATGTGAGCAAGAGAAACGCCTTGTCAAATTGAATGATCGATGTACCTCTTGCTGTACAATCTAGGGAGAATTCCTGTTCTCCAAGTGCATGAGCAAGAGAGTTGATGCAAAAGGTTGCCTAGATGTTGAGAATTTAGTTCACGACAGTCAACAACGTTGTTACCAGGCAAAAAATACATACATGCCAAACAAAGATGGTCTTGACAAAACCAGCATAGAGTAATGCTGTCACCCATGACTCTTTCCAACAAAATGTAGCAATGAGTGTAGGGATAACGAGCGATGAGATCATTGCCAGCAATGGAAAGTGTTTATGTTGAAAGACCACAACCGGGTCACTCTGAAGATCGCTTTGATCGACGAGCTTGATTCGGTCATAATGTGGTTTTTCGAATATCCAGCCAATATGAGAGAAGAGGAATCCTCTCTGTAACGGAAGATAACAGGTTGGATTTTCGTTTTGGCACACATGTCATTTTCTGCCCAACGTACCTTTGCATTGTATGGATCGAAATCAGTATCTGTGTATCGATGATGCAACCTGTGCCTGAGCGCCCACCACTTGATACTGCCTGAAAAAAGTAACAATTGTGTTGGAAACGTGTTCTGGGTTTTTGTTTTGACAATCTGACATCGTTTTGACCAGCGAATCGAGGCGATTACAATGACAATGCTTGCCTTGAAAGGCCATCGTTCCCATGCACGCAACAATAATGCGAACAGGCAAGACCTATGTAACAATTTACGTTGCTGTGAGTAGGGAAAATCTAGACAAGACGCAAATGGGGGAAACTCTGGACACCGGAATCCAATGTGCGTCTGCAGCAGTTCAACAAGTGCAATTAGCTGAATTTTCACTTACAGCATCAAAAGCTCGGTGACTCCACAACCTGTCAAACGAGTTCATTATTAGTCAACGATTAAAGTGCTTCGAAAGTCAAGGGAGGAGGCATGAGTCGAGGGAGATTCTCAACTGAATGTCTACTTGCGTAGACAGATCTAGATCTGATACCTATGATATCCAAATCTATCGACAGAAAAAACGGGTGGTTTGAGTTTGACGCAAATTTTGACGAGTTGATAATTGTTGCATGAAGGAGCAGTAAGGAGATGCGTACGTGATTCCAAAAGTAGATAGAATGAATAAACCAAATCCAAGTAGAGAAGTTTGCCACATTGGCGTCACGAAAGCGAATGCCCAGAGTGAAATGATGTGAGCAACGATCACACCAATGGCGTTTACCATCCAGGGCTGTTGCTTGCTGGCATCTTTGGCGTCTGCCATAGAATCAGAAGAAGCCATTCTCTAAATCTGTATCAGTGGATGTTTGCGTGAGATCTATATGCCGGCGGAATAAAGTCAAGTTTTTTCATAAATTTGCTTGTTTGATGAAAGAGGTCGATGATGTCTCTGCGCAAGCTTCTGACAAGAACTGTAGGCATCTCAAACTTACTTTTCCCCTGAGTCTCCCTGTTGTCGAAATTAAGCTTTGAGTGCGTGTGTTTAGGATTGAGGAGGCTTTTCTGATTTGAAAAAGTCAAAACCCTCCAAACGTCAACACATTGCGGTGATTCTAGTTGGACGGTCGACCAGCGCAGCATCAGCTTCAGTATCATTGCCAATTGCTACCTGAATCACGTAAGTCCATTAAATCTCGTTCTCTTTCCGCGCAGAAACTTGAAATCGCTCTTCATTGCAGAGCTCTGAAATTCAATCGCACTAACGACCATTACTATCAATTTTAGAATGGACCTTACATCGCTTGCAGAACCAGCTATCGACAGAGGTCTTTTACCAGACATTTTGCTTCGACGCGGAATCAGGCATCTACTCGCAACCAGAGCTCAAGAGCTTGATGGCTTGAGTGTCGAGGATCAGGATGAGCGAAAGATGCAGGTCGTTGCTTCTCTTCGCAAATCCGAAATCGCAATCAGAACTGATGGTACCTGTTGCTTCCCTTCCATTCAATCAACAAATCTGATCGCTGCATACTGGTGTTGACTCAAATACCATACCTAGCTGCCAACGAGCAACATTACGAAGTACCTACGGATTTCTTCATTCATTCTTTGGGTCCAAATCTAAAGTACTCTTGCGCCTTATTCAAATCTTCTACAAGTAATGCACATGTTGGACGTCAAGCTTTGAAACAGAACGTGATAAACTGATACCCACCTCCCCATAGCAACTCTTGAGCAAGCGGAGATCGCCATGTTGGACCTGTACATGCAAAGAGCAGGAATGGTGGACGGCATGACCCTCTTGGATCTCGGATGTGGCAAGTATACAACCTCAAACACACAAGAATGCTTTCCAACCCTTTGGATTGACAGGTTGGGGCAGTGTATCCCTTTACGTCGCATCTCGCTTCCCGAACTCGAAAGTTCTGGGATTGAGCAACTCGTCAACTCAACGAATGCATATACTTGCTCAAGCCAAATCTAGAGGCCTATCGAACGTCGAAATCATTACAGCTGACATTAATACCTTCACTGATTTCGGTCCTGGAAAGCGCCAGTTTGACAGGATTATCAGCATTGAAATGTTTGAGCACATGAAGAATTATGAGGCCTTGTTTGACAAGGTACCATTTGCCCTCAGTTGTAACCCACGTCATAAGTACTGATAATGCCCATTTGACAAGGTATCCTCTTGGCTTACTCCATCGAGCGGCAGACTGTTTGTCCACGTATTCTGCCACAAGAACCAGCCATATCATTTCGAAACGGATGAAAAGAACTCATGGATGGCAAAGTATTTTTTCACTGGCGGTACCATGCCTTCTTTAGATCTATTTTGCTTCTTTCAGAAATCCGTGAGTGAATTTCGCGTACTTGAAGTTATAGCCCTAGTTTTGAATATTCACGCTTATCTCACTGTTTTTAGCTCGAATTGGTTGAGAGGTTAGTACACTGAAGACGTTGGATGATTTCTGTCTTTGCCGTTAACGCGACATCGACTAATTCAAGTTTTCATTATAAGATGGAGCGTCAACGGCCAAAATTACGCAAAGACTTGTGAAGCCTGGCTGGTGAATCAAGATAACAATAAGGAAGCAATTCTCAAAGTTTTCAAGGACACTTACGAAACGGATGAACTGGTAAGAATATAATCCATTATGTCTTGACATTTTGACGTGGGATTTCAAGGTATTTTTTGTCTCAGGCTTACGCTTGGTTCCAACGCTGGCGAGTTGTAAGTTCTCCACGTCTATTCTGTTTACAGATGCGTTTTTTTGATGCATTCAATCCAGCTGACTAGTCCTTTCCCTTAGTTCTACATTGCTTGTGCCGAGTTATTCAATTATGACAATGGAAGAGAGTGGTTTGTCGCACATTATCTATTTCAACCAAAGGCTTGAGCAATGCACAAGAAAACGTTGGAATCATTTTACAACACATACACAAACATCAACTCCAGAACTTGCTGTGGGGTTAAGCTGGCGCGTTTTGATCTTACACACGTCTTATACACACTGGAAACAAGAAGTCTAATCCAACGGTCGATTGTTCGTCGCTCTTGATGAATTTCAACATTCATTTTATCCCACACTACTGATACAAGCTACGTTTTTATCTTTTTGAAATTGCTTTTTTTGTAATTCGTTTTTCCTAGCAAGGTTGACAGATGAGAAAAGACAGATTAGTGGAGAACATCCACATCAAAAAAGCCAATGGCTCTTGAATTCTTACAGGTTGTTTGGGCTTTTGAAATCTCCATTCTCCAACAGAGGTTGTTGTCAGTTGAAGGCTCCTGCAGCGTGACCTTTTGCAGCCCTGGCGTTGCCTACAACATTGCAGTATGTTAGATTCCCAGTACCTCTTCAGTCTCTTGTTGATGATCTCGAGTCTCTCTATACACGATGATCTCGAGTCTCTTATACACGACAAGTTTTGGCATCTCAAACGAGATTTTACTGACCATTGTCAATGGTGTCCAATCCACGTTTGGCAATTTTCTGTTCGCAAGGGCTTAGCAAGGAAATCCATTCGAGTGTTCTGTTCAGGCGCGATGGAAGCGACGGTAAATGTGTCTTACCTGGCCATTGTCAACAGTGTCCAATCCACGTTTGGCAATTTTCTAGTGCAAAAGGGTTGAGCAAGGAAATCCGTTCGAGTGTTTTGTTGAAACGGGATGGATAAGACAGTAAATATGTCTTACTTGGCCATTGTCAACAGTGCCCAAGCCACGTTTGAAAATGTTCTGGAGCGAAAGGGTTGTGCAACGATATCCATTTGAGTGTTCTTCTCAGGTGCAATAGATGTGATAATAAACATGTCCTACTGTATGAAAACCAGGAGTGTCATTGTCGGGGATACAACAAGGACCAGCTTGTGCAGTGCCAAGCAAGAAGACGAATGCCAATAGTTGTAAAAGAAAGTACTTCATTTTTGTACTGGGTGGAATGCTGTGTGGTTTCTTTAGACTTTGTTGATGATTTGTAGGTTGGAGTGGAATGCTGTTGATGCGTGAGTGATTAATCGTGTCAAATTTTGGTGATGGAACAATACGGAACATTCATAAAACTGATTCCGCCTTTGACAGCCTCTATCGTTCTTCCGTGATAGAACCTTCAACAGGGAGCAGTTGACAGCTATTGCACGGGACAATGACAAGACCTGTCAAACTGTCGGATGAACCAAGTTGACCTCAAAATGTCAAACGACTTTAAGTTTGACATGTGAGCCTTGACACAGAGAGGGAGATAGTCTAGCGGAAAGAGATGCTGCTGGGGGTTTCCGTTTGTGGGACGGGCACCATCTTGCCATATGCGTAATTGGTAATTTGAGTGACAAATAAAGGACCCGGTGAGTCAGTTACCTGGTTTCGATGAAGCTCAAGTCAAATTCAAGTATCTCACGGAATGCCAACTGTCCACCGTAATACAGACATGGCCCACCATTAGAGTTGGGTTATCATCTGCTCATAAGGGTCTCCCGTTAACGAGCATGTGCATCATTGAAAGGTGGGCTGGTGTATGTAAATATCTTGTACTAAATTTCCATTGTCATGCTTTCTTTTTGGCCACAAGATCTTCTGCACTTCCAATCTCTGTAGTAGTATGCTGTTTCAGCAAAATCATATTCTTCCCGCTTTCCCGTCATTTTGAACGTGATCTACAATTCAATTGAGTGCGTATTCGTTTGGGGGCAAATCCAACAATCAGTTACATCTGCAGCGATTTCGACAACTTGATCCAATTGTGCCTGTATGAAATCTCAAACTGCATTGACGAACTGGCCGACAATTAGTTTCTGAGCAGGTAGAATGCATTTTTAGCAGAAGCAATAGGTGTCAAGATCGTTCGTTCTGTCTGATCAGACGCAACGGAGAAGATCAAATAAAAAGGAGATCGTTACCCGCAAGCACTTAGGTGGCTGCCAGCTCAGCTCCCTCTCTGATGAAAGTCGTCTGTAACGCATTCAAGACAGATGTGACTGTTCCAATGTTTGCGAGTGGGATTTCTTCTGTCTATGACTGTCGAGTACGGATCGTACAGATGTGTTCCGTAGACTCCAGCGAGAGCAATGAATGTTAAGTTTGTAGTCCACATGTTTGACCACTTCGTCTTGTTGAGATATTATGAACATATATTTGACTACTTTGTCTTGTCGCTGAATTAGAGATGTTGGTGGTGGTTTCTGATATACGATACCCGATGGAGAGAAAGTGGGCATGATCTGCTTGGATGCATGATGTGACAGCGGTGGTAACCGTATAGATTCCATCCTACCTGCTGTCTACAGAATTGCTAACCACGAAAACTCGTTTTCTAATAAGAATGGATATGTATGATAAAAAATAAGCAAGGGGATAATATGAATAAAAGCTATGATAATGGAGACAAAGCGATACTGGAAACAAATAACAAGGTGTAGGTAAACCCTGCTGCTTTTTATGGCGAAATTTCGCTAAACTTCAAGTAGAAGTTGGTCATCACTGCAAGGAAGAGCACTAATACCAATACAGTAGGACCTAAGTGTTCAAATCAAAGAATGTGAGATGGTTTTACTTTGCTTTTTTTGTAATTCTTATTTACCGAATCGATCATCATAAGGTGCAGCGTCTAACAAAAAATGGATGGATATTGAGAAATGTTTGAAAACTAGGTAAACCAGCACTCAACACTTACCTCGATTACGAATTTTGTGAGCTCTCCATTGATACAGAAACAGGGCATATATCATAAAGATCATGGCAACCACTGTGAAGATGAGTCCGGAGATTTGACCGACAGAATCACCAAAGTTCAGCAAACCAAGAGCCAGACCTCCCAAGACGATACAGACTACAAGACATTTGTTGATATGAATGCGTTTAGTGTCAAGTTTCAATGTGAAAACATCATTTTGGTGACATACAATGAAGCCAAGACAGGAAAGTTCTCTCGTTGGCAAAGAAGACCTTGGGTTCCACACGGACAGGCAATACAATACGCTTCTGCTGTTGTGGACCACGAGATGAATTCATCGTCGAGACCATACTAGTAATGAAACCATTATTAGGATGACCCATTTGCCCAGAACCTGCTTGCCCTGATGCAAAGAGATTGCTCCACGAAAAAGCGGGTTTCACGCCCTTTCGTGTGCGATGCTGATCTTCTTCATACTCTTCCTCTTCATCGTGAACTGCCAATAATGGAGTCCTCTCGGTCACCTGACCATTTGGTCGAGATGTGGAGGCAGACGATGTAGCTGGTCTTTCGACAACGACTTCAACACCTTGCGGCGCAGATATACGGCGCTTAGTTGACGCGGGGAAGTCTAAAGCAGATGGTGGACGACGAGGAGCATCCTTTCTAATATCCTTGTCCATCTGAGGAAGCCAGAATGGCAGCATTGTCACCCTACTTTCCAACAGAGTTGCAACACCATGAATGAATTTGGAGAATTTGGGGACCTCTTCCACCTATTTGAACACAAACTCATCAGCTGGAAAAGTCGATGCAAAGGTTCAAATTAACTGCATCAATAGCGGCTTTTCAACCCCAACAACAAAACCTCAGTAGGCCAACGCCACACCACCCGCTGGAGTTCAAGTGAAAGGCTCTGAGAATGTGACATACCAAATGAGAATTGATGAGCTCTGTAACCCATTTGGGAGCTTCATTACCAGCCAACGTCTGCAATTTGACTTCGAGGACTGCATAAGGGAATCGGACCATATCTTCTTCTGGTAAATGATCAAAGCTGGAAGGAGTAGTGCCAATATCCATGCGACGCCAATTATCACCAGATCTAGGTTTGCCATAATTGTCTTCACGAATCATTGTGAGGTCTGTATCGAGTGAGATTCGGACACGAGCATCACCAGGGAGTTGGAAGGCTGTTCTGTTATAGAATGTACGGACCATTGGGTGTAATTTTCGTTTCACGACAGAGCTTTGAATTTCGGCAGACAAGGTAGCCATTTCATCCAGTTCCTTTTCTGACTTTTGTTTTCGTTCTCGAGCCTTGGCGATGGTCTTATCTAAAGTATGCGTTCCATCCAGGAAGGCATTCACATACTTTTCCTTGATTGAGAATCGAGACTTGACAGAAGATTCACCCGTCCAGTCTTCACGATGAGTTTTTCGTTCAACAAAGATTTCTTGTTGATCCATGTTACCATACCATCGAATTCGGATTGCCTGTAGGGAAATTGGATGATTTGTTCAACACAACATGTGCAAAAAATAGAGAGAAAAATACTCCAAAAATTGACTCTGACGTCTTGAAATGAACGAAAATGAGGGGTATCGTGCCAATACGAGCTTTGCCAACGCTTACCTCTGCACCTTCCGTCTTTTCTAGACGACCAAGATACAATTCAAAGGCATCGTTATCGAAGTAGATGGATGTGATTGCGGGATCAGGTTCCTTGCCTCCTTTTGACGAGAAGAGCAGGACGGGCAAATACTTGAGAATTATAAGTTTGACTTCGGTGATGTTGTCTATATCAGAAACAAAGAGTCAATATGGGTGTGTCTTTGCGCTACTGTTTGGTCCTTGCAGCCGGATGATCGTTTTATATGATTCTCATTGTACCTGGATGTACCCAGTATTTTGTTGTGTGGCGAATAAAGTTTTGAGAAGCGCCGCCTGGAGGTGTGGTTGGAGCACGGACGCCACCAGTCCTGACGATATCAAAGAGTCTGGATAGACGGATGACGATAGAGTCGACCGACTTGTCACCTTCCTTGTAGAATGGTCTATGAGCAAGACGGACCATGAAAGTTGGCTTGAGTTGGTAGCCAGCGTGCTTGTCGTGCTTTTTCAGAATCTAGAATAATGTGTTGATTTGAGTAACAGGGTTTTTTTTGTTGGACGGCCATGAAGAGATGGGGGTGGGCGATTACGAGCAAAATGAGCATTGTGACGACATGCGCAATGATTTTGCACGACAAACAAGCAAGACAATGGGTATCAAAAAGAACGGGAAACAAGGACAAAGCCTTAACTAGCTTTCAAGTACCTTCATGAATCCAGTATAGTTGAGCCTGACAAACTTTGATAATTCGGTCATTTCGGTTGCGATCTTGTTAAGTTCGTCTTCGACAGCCTTCATTCTGTTGTCGTCAGGTTTTCCACCCGAGCTCAAGATAGAGTCGATTGCAGCTTGAGCATGAGCGACTCTTCGTTCGAGTTCATCAGACTTGAGGGTACGGAAGGATGCGACCTGAAGAGAGTTAGTGTGTGAGTGAGTGTACTATAGATAGTGGTGTTTGGAAAGCACGAGGGAAGTCGATTGATACAGATTCAATACGCAACATGCATGGTATGTGGATAGAGCCCATGCACACATAACATCCAAATGCAAGATGAATATGATGGTAATGCATACCTTTTCTAGTTCCCGTTCACATATTTCGACAAAGGCAGCTTCATCCTGTTCAGTGAATTTGCCATCAGTGCTTGAAGCTGTGCGGACCTTTAGCTGTCTCTTGAGCTCATTGTAGTCCCTGATATGAGTGGTAGATTAGACAATGGTTGGGATGCTGACGATATGAAGAGCTAATGTGCATGCTCGAGGTCGAGAAAGATGTTTTTCTTTTCTCATTGCAGGTGATATCATTGGAGTGACTTACATGTAGTAGAACCTCCATTCCGGGAAGAGATGATCATCAAGCAAGACTCCAAACTTCATGACTGCTTCCTCTCTTCTGTTGGGGGAGTCTCTGTCTTGTCCTGTTTGTTGATTAGGTGTTTGGAAATTTTTAGTAGATGTCTACTTTTTAGGACTCCGATCATGAACATTTCCAACCAATCTGGCAACCAATACGAGCAATAGTCGTCACGTCCCTAAGCTATGAAGGAGTATCAGAGGGTGAGGCAAGAGATCAGGCTGGAATCTCGAAGTTTGTAAGTTTGCAAGTCGTTCTCGTTTAGCTGTCAACTATCATCAAACACTCGCTGCCTACCAACTTTATACTCGACTAAGTAGATTTACTGCTTTTAGATTCAATCGATTAAAGTCAATCCAGAACGACGCCTTGTTTGTCAATTCCGTCGCATTAAACTACCCATTACTCAAGATCATCGCCAATGAACGCGCTGGAGTATGGTAGGCACTCCAATCTCTTCTACTTATTGAATTGCCACTCCTTGATTGGCACTGCACTTGTCTCATTGATCGCTTCTCAAGGTACACGTCACCAAATCACCCTCAACGACACCTGCCGAACGCTTACTTCAAGTCAACTGACGGCCACTACGCGAAATACGACTTCAACCTAAAGAGAGTCAACTGGCATGTCCTAGAATCCATCATCCAAAACAAGGGGTATCTTTCAAGAATGTATCCATGCTTCATCGCTTGAGTGCTTACAGACAATTGCTTGTTAGATGCATCATAGTAGATTCGACTCGAAGCGGGAAAAGATTTCCCGACGCCTTGTCAAAGACAATTCCCTTGTGGTGTGCTGTAATCAACTCTGCCATTTGCACTATCTCGCATTCAACCAGCGATACAACTGGTACTGCCACAGGTGCACTGCATCTTCCACCATTCATACCTGAATCGGAACGAGCTCAAATGGAAGCCCTCATACCGACGTATACAGAAAAGTTTCTAGCTTCGGGACTAGACATCGCCTACTTGGCAACACATATACAGTTACCACTACGACCAATATGGCACTGTCCGTCTGGAAACTATGGAACCGCAGATTCCACACAATCTATATCCATTGTACTAGTATGTGCATCCCGAATGGTCCATGATGGACTGGAGCGGTCTGGTCATTATTGTTACGTACAAGGAGCAGCAGATGACGAGGAAAGTTGGAGTCGAGGACTAACTCCTGAGCTATTTTGGAATCATTCAAACGACATATTTCTTGCTGATTCCGTTGAGGATGTTGTAGATGACCTAGTATACCAGCAACTCGTAACGAATCAGAACACTGTCAGTAGTGACAGCATCGGTAGCAATAGCAAAATTAGCACCAACACCAGTAGTTCCTGGATATTCCAATCAGCCACATTGTCGATTGCTGTAGGTAATCGAGCCAGTGGTAGGCCTCCTGAATGTTGGCAACATTACGGTGCCGTCATCAACTGTGGTGCACCTGAATTTGAACATCCAGACTCTCGTAAATACTTATATCTACCAATACCTGAGGGCAAGAAGGGAGCTCAACAGCTGGAAGAGTGTATTCCAGTGGCAATTGGTTTTGTGAGGTCTCTGTTAAAGGACGGCCCAGTGCGGCTTCTCGTGCACTGTATGCAAGGCAAAGACCGATCTGTAGGAATTGCCATGGCTCTCATGATGGAATTTGTTGATTTCAAAACTAAAGCAGTTATAATTGATGGCATTCCCCGTGGTAAGAAGCTGCATCATCTTCAAAACTCTCGGCTATCTCTGACTTAAATTCCTGCTAGATTCCATAACCAAATCTCTGATTGTGTTATGTTTGGTTGCGATTCAAGTCTGTCGCCCAGTTGTGAGTATAGTCGCACGTTTCTTGCAACAACATCATTGCTTGGATCTAAGTCGTTTGAGTAGGCGATGCCGACACGTACCACTATTAAACGTGTCAATAGATTTTTCTTGGAGTAAACACTCGAGTAGCTTACTTTGACATGTATCTGTGTTTGCGCACCGCAATGTAGAAACAGTGGAAAGTAGCTACATATAATTTATTATATAAATATCATTTCATCATTTCATATGAATCTTTGGATCTTCCGTGTGTGGATTACAATTGACCTTTTTTTTCGTCAAACCCGTCATCCAAAACTCTTTTTTCAAGCAACACAAGCAACAAGCAAGCGGGGCCAGTCCAATTCTTATAAAGAAGGTATGTCGGATCAAGCCGCCAAGCAAGGACAATGCGAATAGGCCGATCGAACACCACGAACCTCATCTCTAACAGACTTGGAACTTGTTTTCCACAGAAACAAAAAAAAGCATCTCGATGGCAGCAACAGCAAACGGAAGCTCGAATGGAGCTAATGGAGCTCATACAGGGGCTGCAGCCGCAAAGGCAGGCCCATTCTCTGCAAAGTATTCGGACTTCCTCTCTCGTGTTAGCAACTTCAGCATCATTGAGAGCACTCTAAGAGGTACGCTGGACATTCAACTGGCCATTCACTGTCTCCTTACTGTACATGCCAGTCTAATGGCCCCCCTTGAAAGCTCGAATGCTTCCACTTTTCCATTCTTGTCAATCCAATCCTCCTTGTAACATGTGAAAAATCATGTCATAATATACTGGCAACAATTTAACATCCTTTGTTATCCACCAATATCACAGAGGGAGAACAGTTTGCCAATGCCTTCTTTGACCAAGAAACCAAAATCAAGATTGCCAGGGCTCTAGATGACTTTGGCGTCGAATACATTGAACTGACATCTCCTGCTGCCTCCGAACAATCAAGAGCTGATGTCGAGGCTATTTGCAAGCTGGGCTTGAAGGCAAAAGTAAGTCCCCTCTGTGACAAGAGTCATTCCTTGTTGGCAGTTTCACATTGCAAACGCAGATTTCAAGCCTTGTCAGCTACAACCGAAAGCCGCATTTAACCTCTTTTTCAACTTCCTAGATTCTTACACACATCCGATGTCATATGGACGATGCCAGGATTGCTGTAGAAACTGGTGTAGATGGTCTGGACGTTGTCATTGGCACTTCAAACTTGCTTCGCACTCACTCGCATGGAAAGAACATGGAACGAGTCACTGAACAGGCCATCGAAGTCATTAACTTTATCAAATCCAAGGGTGTAGAAGTCCGATTCTCCTCAGAAGACTCATTCCGAAGTGACTTGGTAGACTTGCTATCCATTTACCGTGTAGTAGACAAGTTAGGCGTCAATCGTGTTGGTATTGCCGATACTGTAGGTTGTGCAAACCCTCGTCAAGTATATGAACTAGTTAGGACTTTACGAGGTGTCGTCTCTTGTGATATCGAATGTCACTTTCACAATGATACTGGTTGTTCTATTGCCAATGCCTACGCTGGTAAGTAGACGTAAATGCCCTATTGGGAATGGCATATTTACATATAGCACCAGTCTAACAGTATACTTGTGTTAGCCTTGGAAGCTGGTGCCACACATATTGATACTTCTGTCTTGGGTATTGGTGAACGAAATGGTATTACTCCTCTTGGCGGTCTTGTCGCTCGTATGTATGCTGCAGACAAGGACTATGTCAAGGCCAAATACCGTCTGGAAAAGCTAAGAGAAATCGAGAACTTGGTCGCTGAAGCCGTCCAGATTCAAGTTCCCTTCAATAATTATATTACTGGTTACTGTGCCTTCACCCATAAAGCTGGTATCCACGCAAAAGCTATTTTGGCCAACCCAAGTACATATGAAATTTTAAATCCAGAAGATTTTGGGTATGTTGTACTTTTTTTTGGGAGACATCGTTTAGCCGTGTTTTTGAGAAATTGAATACTAAGTGTCGTTGCATTTGTCTAGAATGACTCGGTACGTGTCAATAGGACACAGGTTGACTGGCTGGAATGCAGTCAAGAGCCGTGTCATGCAATTAGGATTGATCTTGACCGATGAAGAAGTAAAGGAAGTTACTGCTCAAATCAAGGCTGCTGCTGATGTCAAGCCTCTTGGTATTGAAGAAGTTGACACCTTCTTACGACGATTCCATACCGATATGCAATTGAAGCGAACAAATTCACCTATGGTCTCGAGCGGTGTCGCTCATTAAAGACTTTTAAAAAAAATATCAACTTGTATCTCTCACAATATATTGAAACAACCTTTTTAACCACTTTGTATATGTGAGGGGAGTTTTATTCAAAGGGGCCCTTTACAACTATATCGTTTTTTTAATGCCAACACGAGCAACAAACTGCAAACACAACCTAATTTTTTCAAGCTACAATGAAAGCATTGCCCTCTCCAAACCCTAACTAAAACTATGAGACCTTCCATTTATCTATAGTCACTCCCATTTTACTGCTCCTTCTCCATCTTCTCAACCTTGTTCCTTCGTTTAAATTCAATGTCCAAATGTCGCTTGAGCGCATCACTTCTAGTGAAGCTCAAGGGACAGTATGGGCAAGAATGAGTACGAGCACGAGCGTGCACAGATTTGATATGTCTGCGCAAATCATGCGTTCTTGAAAAAGTAGCAGGACAGTCCTTACAACAGAATGGCCTTCCACCTGTTGCAGTTTGGGGAAAGGTGGTTAGTAAGTGCGATCGGTTACGTTTGAACTCTTTTCTGCATCGAGAAGTGCATTGAAATGGCATTTGCAATAAAATCAAACCACAACACAGCAGCCGTTTATTCAACAGTTCAACAAACAACAAACCATACCAGAGTGGCAGCGAATATGAGAAGCGAGATTGTAGCGACGAGTAAATGTTTTGGTACAACCAGGCAACTGACAAGGATAGAGGCGCTTTTTATCAGTTGATGATTTTCGAGAGTAGTTTCGATGCTTATAGTTTTCCAGATAGTCGTCCGAGTCAGATTCGATTTCAACCCTTCCGTTGCCAGAGCGACCTCGTCTACGAGACGGTGGAGGAGACGCATCGTAATCTGACTCTGGATCTGGATCGTATTCAGATGCATCTCCATCTTCGTTGTCTTCTGCGTATTCTGTATCCTGTTCTGCAGCATCATCTGTATCAGAGTCAGACAAGACATCTGACAAGACTTCATCCGCAGACTCGACATCTTTATTCTTTGCAGTGACTTGTTCGTTATTGCCATATTCCACTTTGACTGTCAATAGTTGAGTGTCGATGGTGGGAGGTTCGTCTACTGGCTTGGTTGGTGCTGGGGTTTTGAGTGCTGGCTTTGACACTTGTTGCACTGATGGAGGTGCTGGATTTTTGGCCATTATTGCAGCTAGTAGTATTGATTCACTAGGCTTTACAGTGTCGTTGCTGGTCTCGTTTCCATATATTTCGTATACATACTCTTGACCGTCATACACGTCGGTGTTGTAATTGTTTACCACTGTGGTAGGAGCTGATGATGCGTCTTCACCTGCTTCAATAGCAGCATCCAGTAGATTCCACGGGGTCTGAGTCGTATATGGCGGTGTATCATGTTGCATGGTTGTCGGCATGTGCGAGTGGTGGTAATACATATCCATGTGGGGTGGTAGATTATGGTAACAGGCTGGTTGAGCCTGCATCGGCCATCCAGGGTATGCATCTTCTTCATTCAAGGCCGTAAGCATGCCTGGAATCGCGTCGGACAGGCTAGATTTGAATGGGCGTGGTCTGGGTGGCGTATATTCTGCCGCTGGGTAGTGTTCAAAAGCGACTTCTTCTGTATATATGTTGTGTTGTCGATGTCCAATCAGGTTGTATAGTGGAGGCAGGGTGTAATGCATTTGGTCGGCATACCAACGACTTTGCAGCAAATCAATGTTTGAAGACGACGTGATCATACGCCTTCGGGGATTCAGACTGTCTTCAATGGATGAAGTCATGTCTGTCAGTCAAAATATACTCTCTATATGGACTAATTGAAGACTTTGGTTAAATTCTGTTTGGGCCTGTACAAACGCTGTGACAAAAAAAAGCCAAATTAAATTGTTTTGATTGAAAGCTTACCAGTAATTTGAAGGAAAACAGCGCGACAGGAGCAAACCATCCGCCTAGCTATATATCCGTCTCGATGTATCCGTCCAAAAACTGCGTACAAGGCCTCTAATTCGTGCTTAACAACTACACTGCCTCTCCGAGATTGCAACAGAGTAGGGAGTAAAGTGGAAGAAAAGACCAATAAATAACCTAAAGGCCAAAAGTATGCTTCTTACCCGTAGCAAACGCGTCAAACATCTCGAGTTCGTTGCTGCGGTTACGGGAGCATGCGTATGACGCGAGAACGCGACCATCAACCAAAATTTTGAAACTAGCACGTGTAAATGATATAGAGGAAGCATACTATATTTTTTATACAATGTAAGTTAATAGTGTTTGGGATTGCTGAAGGAGTTCAATACATGTGAAATGCCATAGATCCCCGATGTTGGGTGCGACTCTGAGGCCATTTGTATAAATGACTTAAAGTTTGTCGCCTTGCTTCCTTCAAGTAAAGCCACAATTGTATTCCAAGACATAAACGTCGGAGAGAGACGAGACAGAGACAGATTGTGTGCGTTGGACTGACTGCCTACTATGGCAAACACAACTTTAAACAATTCTCCCATATACAACATCAGCAACTCTAGAGTGGCAAATGAAAGGTGAGCACGTTATACAGACAACACCGTTGTTGACCGTGTAAGCAAACACTTACGTCGATCCATCACAGATAATTGATCAACCAACTGGAAAGACAGCCTTAGCACATCACTAATACACACACCGTCCACCTGATCAAGCATGGATTCCAACTTCAGTATGATAGCTCGTAGTACACACCATGTAACTCGTGAATGTAAATTGGCATTCCCATCATCAAGCCAATCTATACTGCATATCATCTTGGCATCCTCCCATTGGCCTATATCTTTCTTCTCGGCATCCGCAACGGTGTGTATGATGCTCCGGACGTGGCATATGAAGGCCACGCTAACGTCGTGGAAGACACCGCATTCGCTCTCCATTCTGGTCATGGTATAGTAGCTGGACTTGGGAGTAGAGAGATCCAAGAGGTCAATCCAGCAATTTGGGAGCTAAACATTAAGGGTTTGTTAGCGATCGAAACACATCCTAAGCTCCAAATTCAAAATCACAAACGGAAACTCAATGATGCAAAATCAACCGGGCAAACTGGAACCGTACCATAGATGCACGGCTTGCAATGTCGTATAGTTCCTTTCCAATATCTCGTCGAGTCATAGCTTGCCATATATGTGGTGAGAGGTCATCAAGCGTTCCAGAGAGTTTCTTGTTCACCATAGAAAGCTGGCCGAGGTCGTTTACTTTCAAAAACGTCGAGCATATGAGCAATAGAATATCATCAGGGAAAAAGTCCAACATTATTATTGTATGAAATCGTTGAGATCGTGGACTGTATTAAGTCTTGACTTGCAATGTGCTTTAGATCGGGCGATCGGGAGAGATTTGCAGGGTTCCTGATGACGCCAAACCACCACCCTGGTTCAAGGTTTGATTAGCCGGCCGCATTACTGGATTTGGTAATTGATCATCGTGCAATTCCTTACTCAATCAACTGCTGTACGATCAGTTCAAAGAAAGCGTTTGCATGTTCGTCAGAAATCTATATTGCTAATTTAATCAGGTGCAACAACAACAATACAGTAAAGCATCCAAAATAAAATAATTTATCAACCATCTGCGCTATCAGCTGGACTATTTTGTTCATCCTGTCTTGGTTTCGATACATATTGTGGGACTGGTACCGGCATCATATTGTAACCAGGTGGATAGTTATACATAGAGGGTTGTCCATGAGCCTGAGTCATCAGACACTGCAATCCAAAAGCAGCTAGCTGTTCCATACTCATTTGTGGAGTCGGCCATACTGGCTGGAACATATATGGTGCTCCATATGGTGCAGCTGGCATATAGGCAGTCGGTGGAACTGAGAATCCTGGTTGACTATTGATATCTAGTGATGGCATCGGCATGTGCTGCATCGACTGCAGTTGCATCTGAGCCATATGCGGCATGGAAGCAAGTGATGACATTACGAAGGGATTCATTACAAACGGAGTGGTAGCATGATGTTCTACAGTAGGTAGTGACTTGGCACGTTCCTTCTCTGTCTCGCTCACAAACGGTAAAGATATCGGTGTTGGAAGACCATGATCACTCAATACTGAATTACCACGGCCGCGAGATAGACTGCGATGTCGTGGACCACCAACATGTGGTACGGGATAGATATCTATTGTTGTGCAAGAAAGACAATGTTAGACCCGTGCTTTGTTCCAGCTTTTCAACTTTACAAGACAGAGTATGAAGTTCACCTCTGTTTCCGTCTTTGGTCCTCTTCCTTCCGCCTTTTCCTTGGCCCTTCTTGGTGTTTGGTATTTGCTTTTGAGGCGACGAGAAGATCAATTCCAAAACTAGCAAAGCGAAAGATTAGCTAAAATCCAGATTTGAGGACTACCAATACAAAATTAACATACAGTCTTCGCCATGTCCAAAGTTTCCATCATCTTGCTCCGAGCTCCATCCGGCTGCCAGGTTTTCCGTTTCAGATTCGGCAAAGTAGGCTTCTGATCCAAGAGCTGGTGATTTGACATTCATGTCTCCATCATCTGGAAACTGGATGCCTTCGTGAGATGGCGTTGTTGCGGAGGGTTGATTCTGAGTGGCTCCTGGAGATGCTTTACTTTGCGGCACTTCAGAATCTGTGAAAAGAATCTTTCAGTATCTAGAAGAAGGAGCCAAAGGCGAAAACATCCAAAGTGACATGAGACATACGCGAGTCGAGACGAGGGGCTATCGGTCGAGGGTGTGCACGCGGGAGTGGTGGGCGAGATGAAGATGTGGTCTGTGGGATGGCTGTTGGTTTCTTATTTACAT
Organism: Synchytrium microbalum; assembly: GCF_006535985.1. Taxonomy (NCBI): domain Eukaryota; kingdom Fungi; phylum Chytridiomycota; class Chytridiomycetes; order Synchytriales; family Synchytriaceae; genus Synchytrium; species Synchytrium microbalum. Next base: position 113,889 of record NW_022158401.1, on the reverse strand, counting down.
TGTCCTGCTTTGACTGTTTCTTTTGATTGTGGGCTTTGCCTTGATTTTTCGATTGCTTCACGTTGATCGGCTTCACTCGCGGTGGCTATAACAAGAAATTGAAGAGTGTCACCCCATTCATGCCTATAATCTCTCAACCCACACAAGGAAAACATCACTTACGGGCACGAAATTATTTGCTGATGGCGTTGGTGCTGAAAATGAGGGCATCGATGTGGGTGATGGAAGACTCAATGCATGCTGCTGGTGAATCCTTTGATCTGCGATAGCTTTGTATGATTTATACTGGCTGTTCCTAGCTGGTGGAAGTGGCCGTTTGGAAGAGCTTTGATATTCTCCATGCAGTTCCATCAAGTCGAGAGTAGCATCAAGCAGCATGGTAGGACGAGCTATTAAAGCAGTATGGCCAAAGCGAGGTCCAAGTTTGCGACAGGTCTGTGTTTGTATAAGTCGGTCAGTTAGTGGGTTAACTGAGGTCACAAAAAAACCAAAAGAGATGATCTTTTGACCACTTCCAAAGAAATTTACCTCGCGTAATATATGACGTTCCAGTTCTGTCAATGGTTTGAATGGCAATAGATGGAAACGCTAAAGAAGATGCAGTGTGATAAATCAATGGTTTGTCGGGCCAAACTTGCAAAAGGTACCAGAAACATACACGTATGGGATTGTCGGCACCTCCTCTGGACGACAAATTCGATATACGTGTCTTCATTTGCACCACGGTACGAGCAGGAAGGAATCGAGCACGAACTTCCCGAAGATCACCACCACAACGTTCAGATCCCATTCTTAATAACTCGTCTTCATGTTCTAAAAATGGGTTTCGATGGCGTCGAACTATCCAACATTTGAAAATTGGTAAGTATGTTTGAGCAACATTGGTTAGTTTCATCTTGGGCCATACCTGGAATGACAATAGGAAGGATATCGTCATGAAAGAATTCTGGAGTAGATGAGACGATTCTATCCAATAATGCCGGCCACGGCGATACACACGTGCGAGCCTTCCAAACCATATCTCCGTTGTTTCGAATACTCGTCATCCATTCGTCAAAGGAATCGCCATGTATGCGTTCATTCATTCGATCATAGTCTTTACGATGGGTGGGATTTTCAAAAGCGTTGGTAATACATTCGTGCCTCTTCTTGTCATTGGGATGTGGCTCTGACTTGATTATGGATGGAATGATGGACAAGGCTGGGTGTCTAAACACTGATCGCTCCAGTTTCTGGGTTTTAGCATGCCGTTGAAGATCTCGAAGTTTATTCTTTGATGCAAAGTTAGTATGTGCCTCAAACAATGAAGCTGCTAACATGGCAAGGCGTAACGGACTTACCAATTGAGACGAGAAAAATCCAGAAGTGGAATCAGCTGCACCATATAATTCTGAGCTGAATGTGAAGGCTTGCACCAATATTTGAAAGTTTGCGAGCATCTGGTCCTTTAAAGTTTCAGCTTGCTCACAGGTAAATCCAAAACTAAGGCGATTCAAGTTTTGTAAAAGATTCACGAATAAGGAAAAGATGGTTTTGAGCACAAGTCTTACGATGCATCATGCACCCAGTGAGGGTGGGCAGGCATTGGGGGTAGAATGTTATCCCTTTCACTGCTTGGCAAGTTTTCCAAGTATTCACCAAACAAGAAGTCCATCTCGTCGCCTAAGCATATTTAAAAGGGTTGGTTAGTATTGAGCAAATCAAGTGAATGAGTGAAGATTCGGGACTTGCGTTCTTCGCTATCGTATAGAGGACCACTTGGTGAAGTTGGATTGTGACCATCAGTTGCAAGAATAGAGTCGACAGTACTAGCACTATCATCGGCATCGTCTTCCTCGTCTTCAATATCTTCCATAGCAAATGCGGATGCAAGCGCTAGAGCATGACCGTCTGAAGACAATTCCAAGGGTGGATGTTGCTGATGAACCGACTCATCAAAAATGTCTGAAAAGTAGAGATTCAAATCCTGAGAATGTTGTGGCTGATTGAGTCGCTCTATAGTGTTGTCATATATATCCATGTGGGTGTTGGAAGATGGTGCAGCGTGATGATATACGTCGCTTGCAGGAAGTGATTCTAAATCAAATTTAAGATGAGTGTTAGCTGACAATCCCATTGAGAAACAAATTGAGCAAATCTACCATTGGGACGTGGTGGAATGTTGGGAATTCGAGGAGCGGTTCGTTTCTTGGTTGATGACTGGACTATTCCGTCAGAAGCGGGCTTCGTCACTTTATGAGGTTTTTTCTTCATCTAATTTCAAGGTGATGATAAATAATTAGTCTAGAGGGAATTGTACTATTCGGTCAAGTAGTTTATGACTGTTACGGTTTGCGTTACCTCCTTGATTTCAGACATGTTTGGAGTTGGTGGAGGGCTTGTCTTTTTGTTGAGTACGGCACTATCCGATAACGGAGTAAGAGATGATTTAATGTGAAGAGCCCTACCACTACTACTGCTTGCACTATTGCCAGTAGCAGCGGGAGTAGGAGGAGCGATTTTGGGTTTCTTTGGTCGTCTTGGATCAGCCGTGTTGTTGCGCCGTTTTAGGATTGGAGGGGCTAGATTGTCAGCGACAAGTTCATTATATCTGGACATGCAATCAGCGGCACTTCTTCCAGGGAATGCCGAAGCAATCAACATCCATCTGTCGTCGTTTTGAGATACTGCAGCACATAATCTTAGATCTTCGAAAGTAGACCAAAGCTTGGCCGAGTTGGCTTGAGCACTAGCTACAGTGGATGGGTTGCTGATTGTGGCCATTTCGTCTGTTGCTGCAGTCGTTGTCATTGCCATGATGATTGTTTACAACTGATTCGAATTCCGCTCGTGGGTATGAAATGTGAATGATCTGGGATGGATAAAAGGAAGAGTCAAGTTAGAATACAGAGATGCATTTGGATTGCGTATGAGATAGACACTGAACAATTAAACAATGGGTGAGACTAGGGCCGTTCTGTTGTTCCAAACATCAAAGGCGAAGACCAACTTCTTCCAAAACATAGACTTGTCGTTCCGGCGAATATGTGAATTGCTCTGGCCGTTCGTACCTCTATATCATTACTATGTCCCTACCGTGGCTATAGGGGTGATCCTCGTCGTTCCTAGCCCAACTTAGGTTTTGCAGTTGTTGAGCATTAATTTTGGTAGAGTAGGCAGGCGATCGAGAACGTGCCAGATGACGCGGTGCAATCAACCAACAAATGAAACACTTCCATTGATTTGAATGTCGCCCTGATATAGAGCAAATCAGCAAATATGTTCAATGTCGGCAGTCACATTCACTTCTACCTTTAATTGGTTTAATGACTCTAGTTCTGGTTTCTATGGCCTCGGATCTATCAATTATCACGCGAAAAACACGTCATCAAATTCGCTTGACTGGCGTAGTCTCTTGAAATCACTTTCGAATATTTCAAGCTCAGTCATTCACTTTGCACTTTGAGAATAAAGCAACATGGAACGGTAAGCACTTATCTATATCCAAGCGCATTGAAATCATGTTGGGTTCTGGTCCTCTTCATCCTTGAATCACAACTCTTTGCATTCATGGAACTTGACCAGAAAAAAAAACTTGAAATCGAGCTTTAACAGGATACATCTTGCATCTAGAAAAATTCTTCTTCTTGGATCAGGTTACGTGGCTGGTCCGTGCTTGGATTACTTATGGAAACGCCCAGAAAACATCATCACAATCGGTACGCCTTGCCTGTTTGTCCATGACATTTGACATTTGACTGCAATCTGTCACAACCTTGACATTTTCTCACAACAAAAACACTGTCATCTTTACAAATCAAACAAAGGTGCTCGTCGCAAAGAAGCTGGCGTCGAATTAGCTCAAGGACGTGACAGAATCATTGCTGTCGCTGTCGATGCTGCTGATGAAGCTGCCCTGGATGCTCAGGTCGCACTCCACGACATCATCATCAGGTACATACATGCATAAGGTCTCATTCATTGCTATTTGCAACCACTCACTGACTCATTGCTAGTTTGATCCCTTACACTCAACACGCCAAAGTTATCAAGTCTGCTGTCAAACACGGCAAACATGTCGTCACCACTTCCTACATTTCCCCAGCCATGATGGAATTCGATCAAGCGTAAGTCTGTTTGTTCTCGTTGGTGACATGGTGTCAACTGTAGGTCCAAATCCCACCAAAAACAAAGACTCATATTCCATCACAAACACAGCGCCAAAGACAAGAACTTGACTATATTCAATGAAATTGGTGTCGACCCTGGTATCGATCACTTGTACGCTGTCAAGGCAATCAGTGAAGTACACCAACTTGGTGGCAAAATCGTCGGCTTCACGTCATACTGTGGTGGTCTCCCTGCTCCTGAAGCCTCAAACAATCCATTGGGATACAAATTCTCATGGTCGGTTCGTGGTGTATTGATGGCTTTGAGGAATAACGCTAAATTCTTGGAAGATGGCAAGGTATCAAATGAATAATTGAAGCAAATTGCTTCATGTGTATACAACTCTGTAATACTCAACGTTTCATGCATTTCAACAAGGTCGTCGATATTGAAGGCCCACAGCTTATGGACTCTGCCAAACCTATTTTCATCTACCCTGGCTTCGCTTTTGAAGGTTATGCCAACCGTGACTCTACTCCTTACAGTGAACGATACCATATACCTGAAGCCAAAACCGTCATTCGAGGAACTCTGAGATATCAAGTATGCACGTTATGTCCAAATATCTAGCATTCCGACAGTTGTGTCTGTCGTTAACACAGGGCGGCTGTATTTCTTAGGGATTCCCCAAATTCATCAAAGCTTTGGTGTTATTGGGTATGCTGTCAGAAGAGCCACTGGACTATCTCGCAGCCTCAGCTGCTCCCATTACTTGGAAGAATGTTATGGCCCAGCTTTTGGGTGTCTCCAGCCAACAAGAGTCGTAAGTTGTTTTGCTTTGAATTAAAACGGGCAGGAATTGTTTCTCACTTGGTATATTTAGGGATTTGATTACAGCCGTCATAGAAAAAGCTCATTTGAAAGGTTCAGAAGCAGAACGTATTACTCGAGGTCTAAAGTGGTGAGTATACAATTGCCTCCATTCGATGACTTTGTTCAAGTCGGCTAACATGATCGTCTATCCATAGGCTGGGATTATTTTCTGATGACCAAGCTCCCAAAGCTGGAAACATTATGGACACATTGTGTGCTACTTTGGGTGCCAAGATGCAATATCAAGAAGGAGAACGTGATATGACCATGCTTCAACACGTCTTTGACTGCGAACTCCCTGATGGTACCAAGGTATGTAACAAGACCTGTCTGTTTGTCTCAAATCGGGTGCTAAACATTGAATCTCACATCTATTTAAATTAGCAAATTCGAACCTCTACTGGTCTTTGGTTTGGTGAACCCAGTGGAGTAACCTCCATGGCCAGGACTGTTGGTGTCCCTTGTGGTATCACCACTCAACTCATTCTCGATGGTGTCATTACTCGTCGCGGTGTCGTGGCTCCTATGGACATGGAAGTCATCCAACCAATTCTGGAAAAGCTGGAAGGAGAGGGTATCTACATGAAGGAGGAAATTCTTTGAGATTTCAAGCATTTAAGGGTATAATACACGGTTGTAAGACACTCTTTTCCCTCATAAACTCCAATGAGTCTTCCAGAAATCGTTTTATAAATGCTGAACTTTGATCATTCATGACTTTGAAAGAACAGCTAATGCGGAGCAATTTATGTTTCAAACTGCGTTCAGATCCGCCACGGCGATTTGATTTGTTTATACATATATTAATGGCTTTCCCTTGTCCTCTACTAAGCGGTACCCTTCGTATAGTGCGGTGCGATTGCCGGTTAATTCATCTACGACCTTGTGCTTCCACTATTTTGCAAGACGGTTGGCAAGATATCCATAAGTAAACAGGTTACGTGCTGTAGTCTTACGTCTGGAGCATTGTTTCCAGTCCAAGGCCATAAATTGCCTCTGAAGTATAGCGACACGTGTGAAACAACAATGAATGGTTAGAATCCATGCTAATAGTAACATCTCAAAACAACGTTCTTACCAATCCAATCGACTATATCATCACCCGGATAGTAGGGACCAAATCTAGAAAACTAGGAACCAGAAACTTTATAGGTGTATGGTTGAACACGCACTTTGAGGACGCATCAAAGCAGCCAGTGCCAAACATTTCGTAGAAACCAGCAGGCTGTTCACCAGATCTCTGTGTTCTAGCATTGATTTGAACAAATCCGTTTCCAGCTGCGGAAAAGTAAGATATCGCACCCCAGCTTGCAATACTTCATTCCAGCAAGTTTGTGTTTGCCTTGTACGAGTTCTAGATGAATCAAGTCGTTGGAGCTCATGCCAAGTTTTGGATTCGAGTGTAAAATGATAAGATCCAACCAGGGTAATACCTCAAATATGTAAGGTGAACATGTTTGCGACCTTGCGCCAGTGAAGAGTGCAAACACCAGAATCACCCACCAAATCATTCGCTGATGCTTGTAAGCACCAACTACGATCCTCACGTAACTGCAATGAAGTCAAACGGGAGGGACCGATATGTTTTTCAGGAGAGTGCACTTTCTTCGTCGCAGTTTACGGGTTTGCCCAGCCAACCATGGAGCCGTTTTGAACCACGTTCGTTCTAGTCTCGTGTTCTCGGATCCACTATGAGTGTTGCTCCGTCAGATGTCGCTAGTTCTATGCAAGTTCCGTTCCAGTGCTTTTAAGCGTCGATTCACTTTTATGTTCATCAAATTGCGTGCATTCTCTTGTCACATTGTTTAAGTTTAGGGACAACATTGAAATTAATATAATGAAGACCTTGTCATATAAGTTTGATCTGGCATTGGTTCCTTCACTGTTGCCCATTATTGCCTTTTTAGCTACAATCCAACTGCATTGATTTTGATAAAGCACGATGGTGACGTTTGAAGTCAGGCCAAGAACACCCACAGAGACAAGTTTACAGCAGCTTGACACTCCAGACACGGCGCTACAGGCATTGCGGACGATCAAACATGCTGTGGTTGGCGCAAGAAACAAGAAAACTGCATATGTAGAATTAGGCATCATTCCCAGGTAGGAAAGCTACAGATCAGGAATCGCATTCCCACCAATTATACTCATTTTGATTTCCTAGACTCGTGGAATTCCTCTCTGATCCTTCCTGCTCGGACCAAATCAAAAATGAAGCTGCGACTGTTCTAGGTTCTGTTTCATACGGTAGAGCATGGCAATCTGTACTTGCTTACAGAGACTCTTACTCTTGGAAGTTATCTAAAATTATGCTATTCTCTTCCAGGAAACAAGCTACCCCCTGACGACGCTGCAATTGTTGCTCTCCTAAACCTTCTATCATCCAAAGACTTGAAACTAGTTGATTCTTGTGCAAGAGCCCTAAAAGCGATATTCGAGTCAACTTCCAATGTCTCGAAAGATGTCGTATTCAAGGTATGATACACCTCAACACTCAATTTGCAACTTGAACCTATGCATAACACCAACACCATCACCATACCTAGTCCAATTACATTGCTATATTGGTCTCGCATCTTTCTCCCGATACGGATCTAGGAATCCCACAGAATTATCTTTCCACAAAAGCACACATCATACAGGTCGTCGCCTCCATCATTGCCCGCATTGCTACTACAACTCAATCACAAGTAATCCTATCGCAAGGCGGAGTGGTACCAAAACTGGTCAATCTTCTAGACGAAGTTTACAGTCCAAGAACACAGGAGGCCGCTGTCGATGCACTAGGTTGCCTGTGCCATGATAACCACCTCATAGCTAAAGAAATCGTCAACAACTCCAGTAAGTCAAATGGAATTATCTGTCATTACTTTAGTCAAATACCACGTTTGTGACGTCGCTTGTTTTGGAATAGCTGCATCAGGAGAACCCGCTATAAGAGCCGTCCTTCGTTTGCTAAGAACCAAGAGACCAGTCACACGACTGCTGGCAGCTGCATGGTATACAAAATCTTCCGTTCGTTGAATTCGTTACGATTTCTCCTCAACCAAACCCTCCCATTGTTTCTATCTAGTCTCACCAATTTCGTACGCACGGATGTATTGCCTCCTCAAAACCACGAGGACGTTATACTCATAGTATTGCCAACACTCATTGAACTATTTTGGGAACCTCAGCCGAGTTTCTCAGTGCATAATCCCTCATCTAATGACTCGCATACAACACAAACAACAACATTAACCAACGCATCATCAGAATGGGCCATAGTTCAGGAACGTGCTCCTCTAGTATTTGCTTCCTTGGTCTCCGAGTCAGAGAGATTACAGAAAGCTGCTATGGAAGGCGATGCTATAATCAAGCTCGCATCAGTAATACTCGGATCAGAAAAGCCTGATGTGGAATCGGGCCCGAAAACACTGAAAAAATCCACTAAATCATTAAGTAATCTCCGGAAAACAGTCGTCAAGGAGGTGGAAGTCCAACGCCCTCTTGCCAAATCTGTTCATGCCGATCGTGTCCGCGAGGTAAGATGCCGCAAATGTGAACAACATCAGACCACGGTAAATGTCTGACTATTTCCAATTCTTGTAGGCGGCCTTGGTTGCTGTTGCTGCTGCATGTTCTCTGAAAGAAGAATGCCGTAAACAGGTACTACTTGAAACTCTGATATCCAAGATCTAATAATCTCAAACAATCCTATTGCGAAACCTAGGTCATAGATGCTAGGCTACTGCCCGTTATTGTGACATATCTGTCGCACACCACTGTAGGACTACGAGCTGCCGCTTGTCAATGTACCCATTCTCTTTCACGATCAGTCAAAACATTACGAACATCGTTAGTAGATGCTGGTATAGCTCTACCTCTGCTTGCTCTCCTCTCAGATACATCCCGAGATGTCCAATTGACAGCCTCCGCAACTCTGTGTAATCTAGTTCTAGATTTCTCGCCGATGAAGACCACGCTATTAGAGAATGGTGGGGTTGAACGACTTGTAGAAATGGTTTGGCTGTCTGATGTCGCACTGCAGCTCAATGCCATATGGGCGCTCAAGAATCTATTGTATAAAGCAGAACTCAGTGTCAAGAAGCAAGTGATGAAAGGTCTCACTTGGCAAGGGTTGGAGAGGCTAGTTTGGCATTCAGAGATAGGAGTGCAGGAGCAAGCCCTCAATCTGTTACGAAATCTAGCTAGGTAAATTGTTATTGTTATCTTTCCTCCCATGAATCACGATGAAATCCTGACTCAGGTAACCGTCTTTAGTGACCGAGAATCGGATATAGATGAATTGTTTAACGGGTTTGGACGAGAAAAACTGTTGAGTTTGTTAGATGCTAAGCTTGGTCCCTCTAATCACGATGAGATCTTGACGCAGGTAATCTTATTTGTCTTTCGTCAGTCAACAGTGGGCACAGAAACCTTAACACCAAACATTGACCGATTTTTCTTGGACTTCATTTTCTAGGCATTGACTTTATTAAGGAATCTTGCCGGTGGTGTTGGAAGTGAGCGACATAAATCGTCCATCATGTCTAGCGATGCCATTTTGCGTTCCGTATTACGACTCATGGTAAAAGAGTTATGTTTGTCTTTTTGAATTTACAATTAAAGCTCAAGAAACCCTCTCATATTGTAGGTGCACCCGAAACGAGATATTCGAGGTCAAGCGATATGGGTAGTCCTCAACTTGACGTGGCGTGATGATACAGGATCGTTTCAAAGAGTAGCCCAATTGACGATACTCGGGTTTGAAGAGGCATTGAGGAATGCCTTGAATGACCAGGATCTGGAAGTTCGAGAAACGGCCAAAAAGGCAATTGCTTTATTTAACTCTGACGGGCCTCTTTCGATGCCTCCAGTTGTCGATAGGGACAGCGAGAATGGCACTTCAGCATTCGGTGATATGATTTCTCATCTTGGACAGGACGCTGTTGGTCGCGGGTGGTGAAATCGGTGATGCTTTGATATAGATTTGACATATGATAAAATTGTATTTCACAGCCTGCCCAAACCTGTACATATAAGTTTTATGAATCTAGGATTCGCCTTTATTCGTCTGCTGCGTCGCGTTTGATCCTTATGGATTGTGACTTGATCCTAATCGAAAGATTCCATTCCAGTATTCATCTAGTATTCGCCATTATTCGTCTGCTGCGTATCTCGCGATTGATCCTTGTAGATTGTGACTTGATCCTAATTGAATGATTCCATTTCAGTACTGGACTTGTATTCGGGTAGGAACGGACCCTTGGGACAAACCTGGAATTCTGTTTGAAGGAGCCTTATTTCTTCGCGCAAGGATACGATTGCTTGCTCCAATGCCGCATGAGGCGAGTAGTTTGATACAGTCTGAATCCTCAACACGACATCATATTCAAGTGGATGTGGTATCTTGTATCCAGCAAACAAGACCTTGCTGTTTTTCAGTAATTGCCTGTGGGTTACCAATGAGAATCAGCACGAGAGATAAGCCAATATATATGAGTCAATACGAATCGACTCTTACGATTTCAACAGGTTTCCAAGCGTGTGGTCCTCCTATTATTTGCAGTTTTGTTTAAAAACAACACAATCTGTGGTTGATGCCGACCATTTAAAGTGACCAATCCTCAACAATCCAACCTTGTATATGACGATTGTGGCCGAATTCGGTATCTTTGTATCGGGTGTCAATATAAGTCTATAGAGCTTGCTTGTTAGCTCAAATGTAACTCCTGAATTTCAGACTTTGCAGATGTTTACTTTGGATGGCCTTCAGGAAGGATAAAGGACTCGAATCTATAGCGGACGTGTTAGTAAGTGCATCATTTTCAGGCTGGCAATGTAACCTTACCTGTCAGGAGCGTTATTGTTCATGTCTTTTGAATTTTAAGCAGCTGCCAGCAACTTTGCAAACTATGGTCTCCAATACTCCAATGCACCTTGAAATTTTGTTCTAATTGTTCTTGTTTATTACTATATTTATACTGTTAATACTGATACGCCATAATTCTATTGATCTTCGAGAGACTCATCAGCTCCATCACCAATGGTTTCAGCTAGGCAATTGACAAACGTTAGTGATGCCGATCGTATGCTAACGCTATGAGCCACGGCTTACCAATGTCAAGGGCTAGTTTCCTTAGCTTCTTTTCCACTTGACTGAACTGTTCAACCATGTCTTTTGTCTCAAGAGGCCTACTACGGATGACCTTTGCCTTCTTCTGCAGAGCTTCCTTCACCTGCCGGGCCTTTATAGGCTTGAGCTGCTGTTGTCGTTTAGGAGCGAATGCACGAGGTTTCTCTCTATCATCGGCGACTGTATTCCACATAGAAGACGCTGGTTGAATACAGCCTTCCTCTCGACCCTCGATACTTTCATCCTGTTTATGACCCACATTGCTCTTTCGTCGGTGATTGAGAATAATAGCCGGTCCGCTGGGTTTGGTATGTGGTGATGCTGCTGGCGATGTTGGTCTCAACAAGGTTTTGGGATGGTGTTGATTCCACGATTGAGTTGGTTTTGAAAATGACATTTTGGCCATACGGATATAGGCATTCGGGTGGGAGAGTGCATGACGAAGGGCTCGTACAGATGCCAGGATACCTTGCGGCATTTGTAAATCTAACGATTCCGTTGACGATGTGTCTGAATCGTCCGAATCAAAGGCTACATCATCTTCTTCTGCAGCTGCAGACACCTGTGGCCTCTCTTCTTCGATATGTACATGGGTGACGAAGGTGGCGTCTTGAAGCGTTGGCTCATATTTGAGTGTTGCGGGTGTAGGAGTATCTTGCTCTCGTTTCCGCTTCCGAGATTCCAGGATTCGTCGTAAATCCCGTAATCGAGGCATCTTGCCGGATTTCAAGACCTGGTTTGCCATATCCATTAGCTCTTGGTCATTCAGATCATCGTCGGGACTTGTAGCGTCGACTTGGTCGGCCATCACTTCTGCCTTTACATTATTACTCCAGAGGTCAACATTCAGCTCCGTCACTGTGTGTATTGCTTCCGTCTCTCTTATTTCTTGGCCGACCGATATTCCATATGACTCGCGCAAGACTTTGATGACGTCGAAGTTGGCATAGCCCAACAATTCGGAATTATCGGTGCTGGTCTTGTCGGATTTGACCACAATGCTAATTGTTTGGTTACGCATACATGGATTGTTTTCAAGCCTGACATGTTTCAATACGGGCAAGTAAACAATAGGCATGACTGATTCTGCAGTTTCTAGGCGGTTTCCTCGAATGTCTAAATCACAAAGCTGCGGAAATCCGGGATACTTTTGACTTGGAAATGCCTCGGAATCACGAGAAAATAGCGACAGGCTTTTGATTCGATTTCCACTCAAATTCAAGATCTGTAAACTGGGGTGACATTGTTTGTCAGTTAGTGTAAACGAGTTCTGTGACTCTACACATGGCTTACCTGGGCAGCTGGCCCAACGTTTGCAAATCCTGCTCCAAAGCTATCGAGTTTTTCTCCAAGATTAACGATTGAAGTTTGGGAAATCCTGCAGCGATGGTTTTCGGAATTTGCGATATGTCGTTACAAGTCAAGTCGAGTTGTTTAAGAGAGGTCAATCCACTCAACGAGGAAAGACATGGTGATTTCAGATGGTTAAAGGATAGATCTAATATTTCAAGTTGCTCGAATTTGGCTCCTAAAGATGGCGAGATTGATGCAATCTGACAGCATGGCATTTGAAGCTGCCAAAGACCTGATAGTGCGGCTACGGCTTCGAAGGATAGACCAGAATTCTCTGCTGCTCGTAGAATACGGATCGAGGAAAACTGAGCCAGATCCTCCTCAGATACGGATTGGATTACTTGGCCGGTAATGTCAAGAGCAGTAACTAGCACGGGACTGTCTGCCATAGTGTGATCCAGCTATTTTACGAAGAGAGTGTGAGTGACTATTGTCGACATTTTTTGGAAATGGGTTATTGCAACCCACTATGAACTTTGCATCCAAAACTATGGGAGAATGCGACCGATCTGAGTGATGATGTAGTCTGTGGTGACTACTTGCAATGGCAGCATCGATCACTGCCTTTTTCAAATCCGCGTGCTTGGTCCTTCTTGGATGTGCGTTGGGGAACAGGGGGGCATTAGGAAGTGCTGGATCTGAGGATTCAAGCTTGAATATTGGCTGCCACAGGGGATACGTTGCCTTGTCATTGGTGGTTTTACTTGCAGGTTTACTCTTCTTAATACGCAGGAAATTGCAGTCTGCTGGTTGAACACAATCAGTATCATCAACATCAGAGATCATTTCAGTAGTGGATTCATCTTGGGCCATCTTTTCTATGTCTAGGTTCAAAGATTTTGAGTGCCTCTGGAAGGGGGCGAACCTCGGACATTTTGGTGTATGACTGCGCTCGCAAAACTGCCCACTGCGATGCAAGGTCAAAAACATAACATCCATGAAGACTACATTGTACAATTAAAATCATAGTCCGTTTATTGCTGTAATAACATTAATTCATGCGACTTGTCTGTATCACTTTTTTGTCGCAGTGTTCGTGCATAGATCTTGACTGGCGGTGATAGATACTGTGAGTATTAAGGCAAGTTCTCGACGTTGCTAGCGTGGTAAGTGTATTATTCTATCTTTCCTTGGTAGTTCAGTTCCCTGTTGGGCTGCGGATAGCCTGTTTTTGTTGTGTTGGTTTGGAAGGGCACCAGAACGAAGAAGTTGACTCAGTAATCAAAGCTCAACGGACTTTTTTCCGTACTGACCTGATGTACTAAAGCTCACTCGGTCCGCATTAGACATCTAAAGCAGTTCAGCTTGGCTTGCTTGACCAAAGCATCAGGCATCGAAAATTCATCAAACTCCCAAAGTCAACCCACAGTTGTTTGGAAATACAATGGCCGCCGATGCATCCTCAAATCACACTGATATGCAACAAAATATGCACATCTCAACTCCAAACCCTTCACGAGACCAATCTCCTGTGCCAGTCAAAAACATAGACCCTGACACTCTGACATCAATACCATCGCCAAAGTCGATCGAAGAAGAGTCTACTCCCATACTTCCAGATGACGAAGGACAAGTAAAAGAATTTACCTTGCGCATCTCAGATGATCCCGTAAAAACTGCTCGAGGGATCTATATCTTGTCGTATGGCAACATGAATGTAGAAATGGTTAATGATGATGTAAAAGATCGAGTCTTCTTGGCCATCGTCAAGGCTCTCCTAAAAGTCAATAACTCACCCATGTACGCACCAGCATACTTGAAAACTCGAATCCTTTCACGTCTTACTCTATATATTCAACCCTTGCCTAATGCGTCACTCTGTGTTTAGGACACCTAAGGAGATCTCACAAACAATACTTCGATTAAAACTCACCCCGTTAGGGTAAGAGCCTCGCTTATAAGTCTTCATCAAGTGCTGACATCTATTTATAATACAGTGGATCCACGCCAAACGCAACTATATCCTCTCGATTGAGTCAACATTACAAAAAGGCCGCAGAATTCAAACCAAATGGCAGAACGCCACTGTTGGGAAGAGAACCAATAGATCCCAGCTCACGAAAGCTACATTACTTTATTCTTCAGGAAGGAATACCTGTAAACCAGCCTTTGGCGCAAATCTCTGGCGATACGGAGGCTGGGGGAGTTCCTCCTAATATCGATTTAACTGCTGGCACGCATAATAATCATTCAACAAGACATTTCGCTCCACCATCTCCCAATGCTAGCAACTTGGTGCGAAAAGTAGGTCGACCACCAACGTCATCCATCATATCCACTCCATCATATAAAAACATAAAATCACAAGTCAATCCATTTGCATCTGACACTGCACAACGACAGCCTCCTCTACTTGCACCTCACGAACCCCGGTATGTGCAACTCTCTCACACCAAATCCAATATTTTACACAATAAAACCAGGTCTCTCGGAGCTGCTGCTCGCCCCTTCCCTAACGGAGGTGGCAAGTCACTGGTCCCATTATTATTAGCAGCTGAAGCCATTCTAGGCCAAGATGACGATGATGTGGAGGATAGTAGATTAGGTCGGCAAGATTCGAAAGGAAAACATAATATTGATACTCATAAACGTCGTCCACGTAGTAGGCAGCAAAGCTCAAGGAGACCGTCTTCTAGTCGTGAGTCGTCGCCGTCTTCTGATGCTGATGATGAGGACGACGACATCGACAACCATATCCCACGAGACTCTCTCAACGATCTTACTGTATCGAGTAATCAAAGTGCGCCGACTCGAGTACCACTAGATATTCGCTCGTTTGACTGGGAAGGTAGTGAGCCTCGATCACGATTAGACTCTGGAGAATGGGTATTAGGAACAGCAATTCTCCAATCTCCAAGGGCTCCGAAGCTTGTACCCGCTAGTCCTTGGAGAGCGACAGTTGCATGGGATCATGAAGCAGATACGCTTGAAGATCCGTTGAATCGTCCGTTGACGCCCATGTTGAGTCCACGAGCATGGAGAGATGTACGTCCTCCCGAGTCTGTCTCTGTCAACGAGTTGGACCGTTTATGGGTTGACGAGCGTAGGCACAATACTGCCAGTAGATCTAATAATGACCTTTATTCTCCTAAACGCACTCCTCGCAAACGTAAAGTGAGCTCAACGTTTGGATTGAGTCCATCGTTTAAAAAGGTTCAAAAGACACCACATGATCTCTTTGGCATCGATGAGCCAGCACGTACGAGTGCTATGGAAGATGGCATTCAAGGTAGCGACGATGCTAGGAAACCTCGAAAGACTGTCAAGTTTGGTGATGATACTGATACAACGCCATCTCGTAAACATAAAAACGATGAGAGTGGTATGAACAGCAGCAGGTCTCATATCAAGAGTCTCATCAACGCAACAGGAGCATTTGGCCGAAAGAGATCTTCATCGAGTGGGAGGAGCGCTACGGGATCTGGTACAGCAGATATTATAGTAGAACCATCCCCTAAACGAGCTAGACTACATCGCCGTGCAAACTCTCCCAACGAAACACAACCAACAACATCGTTTATACCATCAACGAATTATAATATTTCACCGACAGTGCCAGTAGGAGATGTTACGTATTTGGAGGCTTCTGAGCCGCCTCTTGATTTGGATCCAAGTACTCTGGAATTGCACTCGCCGCAAAAGTCTCTGTCGCCCTCAAGTCCTCATATATATATAGCAGTTGTCGATGGAGTAGGATTATACATTACTTGGTTAAAAGCTTCGTCACCACAAGAACAACATGGCATTCCGCTTATGCGTCGATTGGATACTGATATGGTACATGGTGCGACACTTTTATATGCTGGTGGAATGTTTACTGAAAAGTAAGTTTCGCTATGCAGGAATGTTTGCTTAGAATTATGTGATTCTTAAATGAGACTTTAGGGAGCGCTCGATCGTTTTGAGTCTGGAACGAGGCCGTGTTCGTCACAAGGGACACAGTCCGCTGATGGGTACATGGATTTCTTTATTCAGGTAATGCAGGAGCAAATTGTTCAAGAATGCTTCCGATCCGAACTAACTGGTTTTATACATACCTTTTTAGAGCAAGGAATTTGGCCAGTACATGTAGTCTAGACGCAGTGTTGGAGCAGTTCTTGAGTGACGACCTCTCTTCGTATTTTGATCCGACTTTATTGGCAGCGATGCATCCACCATCTCCACCAATGCCACTCATAACACCATACGGAACTCCCATACTGTTGAACTCGGCACAATATACGCCCATCTATCCAACATTGCTACCGAGCAGTCAACCATTGTCTAGAGCTAGTCATCCACCATCACCACTCAACTACTTTACATCAACACTAGCTGCATTATTGGCCAATCAACAAGTCGCTCAACAAAATGGTCTACCTGTGCCTGAACTGGATGCTCCCAAAGAGATGGCTGTAAATGATAATATAAATCCAGATCATCGGTCAGCTATAACGTTATTTATGGAAGCCTTCAAGACGTCGCTCAGTAGAAAGGTGGAAGAAAAGTCGGTTGGTAGTTTACTACCTGCAGCACCAGCTATACCAGCTATAAACATTCCATCAACGGATATCGCAAATGGTAAATAGAAAGCAATGAAAAGGAACGAAAAAGGAGGACATAATATGTAGATTGAATGTATGTGTAAGCCGATATTTGATTGTAAATTTTAAGAAGGATTAACCGCGAGTGTGCTGGCTGCCGCGCATTGGATTTCCGTATCGATTCCGCCGATTTCCTTTCATCGTGTCATAGTGAGGGTGGTGTCTGTTCCACATCTTGGCTTTATTTTGTTTGGTACAAAAAGAAAAGAGATTTCCGAGAGGTGTGATTAGCATAACGGTGGAGAGAGAGTCTTGAGAGCCTTGAAGATGGACTCTTCCGACAGCCCGTCGACGCACTATCTCAATTTATCCATGGATTCACCGTCAGATGGTGGCCAGTCAACATTCGATTTCAATCAGCAACATCAACATCAACACACACAGGAACAGCTCCAGCAACAAGCGAACGATACTCTAAATCATATAAATCATGACTTGTACGACTTTGGCAACCAACCTGGCCCGCAATTGACTAGGACACCGTCGTTCAAAACCCCACATCAACTCTCAAATGGTCCAACATCTTTCAACAACCAAATGTATAATCCACAGCCCATCATGATGCAGCAACATCTGGCATCTATATTACCAACCCCAACGCAGTCTCCACCGCCAAACGTACTTACAATTCAACAGCAGCAAATACACCAACAGCAGCAACAAATGCAACAACAGCAGCAGCAGCAGCAGCAACAAACATACCATATTAGCTCACCACGGCAAGAAGCTGTGCCTGATGCTCTCGATACCTTCATGTCGCAGGCTCCTTCCGCTACCAACCCGAGTAATATAACTCCTGGTTTGGGCCTGCAAGGATCTGGCCCACCATACTATTTAAACTCTTCCCCCTTTGGCGGATCGCCACCTCCTCCAGCTGGTTTACTATTCTCTATAGCTGCTCCCAATCCAACAACTTCCCCTCCACCCCAGTTCATAAATCAACCCTTCACGAACGCCACTGGACAGAACGTTGGTCAACAGATAGTCTTCCAGGAACCTGCGGCTGTAATACAGCAAAGTCGCAATCCAAACTCTCCCCCTCCCATGAGCACATCTCCAGCAGTGTCAAAATCCGTGTTTGATGTCTCATTGGCCGTGAACAGTAACCCGCCCCAACCACAGCAACAGCAAATGCCAGCCATCAATACCAATCAGTCTGCACCTGCATCTGTAGCATCCAGCACATCACCAACACCAACTAGCCCACCGCCCAATCTTCAGTCACCGCAGCAGATGCCCACCATCATAAACGGTAGCGGTACCAACGGAATGTTGCCATCCGGCAACGGTTTACAAGCATTATATCCATTATCAATGACAACTATGATGACCGTACCACCCCTGCCGGCAGTGGCTTCGGTACCGTCGAATAGTAATAATGGTGTACAACCTGCACCGGGCTCAGTTTCTGCGATTCTATCGATGCAAAATGCAGAAAACCTTGAGAGGATTGAAAGCGATCTACTACTACGTCTGGATAATGAAAATAGGAACTTTTTAACTGAAGGATTGATTGAAGTTCAGGCTGTGCAACAAGGTGCAACCGTGACTTCTCCATCCTCTATAAATTCTAGGATAAGGTCAATGTATGGCCAGATTGAAAAAATGCAGAGAGAATATGGTACCACTATAACAGAACTATCTAACTATGGCTACATTGCTAATCGGCTCAAGACTCGGTTGGATTCCATTCTCGTTGATTTACGAGGAGCTGTAAAAATTTATTCCGACATTGAGAATGACCAGCAAGTAAGTAGGATGCGCATTCTTGATGTATTGTAGTGCTAAATCGCATTCCTCAACTAGCGACATGAACAAGAAGCTGCTCGATTGGTACAGGAGTTGACTATTATAAGTGCCGCTGCACAGGCTGCTCAAGCTGCTCAGCAAGTGCAAGCACAGCACCAACAACAACAGCAGCAATTACAACAGCAGCAGCAGCAAATGCAACAACACCATCAGCAACTACAACATCAGCAGCAACAGCAACAGCAGATGCAAGAGACACGATCACCTCCAGCACAATCGATGTCTGCTCCTCCTCCAGTTCCTGAAATGTCTGGTATACAGGAAATTACGCACACATCACCGCCGCCAACGACGATACCACGCTCGACTCCCAATGAGAATAATACACATAGTCATAGTATGATGGCAGAGCAAGTCTTGTCTCGTGATACGTCCATGGCTCCAGCTCCTTCTATGCATACAGACCACGTTATGGAGGCATTAAACAATGGTACGTGGTCAGTTCTGCTTTTCACAGGGATCTGACGTGGTCTAACGTTCTTTATATAGATTCGATGTGGGATTTAGATAGACAAACATTCCAATGCGCAGTGTGTGGCGCAAAATTATTGATTGTGCATGAGCATAATCAGGGCCATTCGGTGATGGTGATGAATGGGGACGTTACCATGAACTGAGCTATTATTTTTTTTGTTTCATCTGACACGAGCAAAGGGGGGCACGCACACGTACTTTTCGCACTTGAAACACCATTTATGTATTATTACAATAAACCCAAACTTGCAAATAATTGTCTTGTTTGGGTTTGATCGTTTTCAAGTTGCAACAACATCACCATAACCACGAAACTGTGCGATGGCGAAGCAAAAGAAGTCTACCAAGGTACTAAAGTGCATGCGAAAAAGTTGAATCTGTCGTTATAGCGGACCGATTGTCTTCTAAATTGTCTTGTTTCGCTGCAAATGACATCTAAACTCTTTTTTTTTTTTGCTCGGCCAGAAATTCTTGCAACGGAAGGGAGGATCTTCGAAACTGTCAGAGACTCTGACGAAACGAAAGCAGACTGCAGTCAAAAAGAAGTGGTTTGATAAGAATAAGAAACAGCGACCAGGTACAAAACATCAAAACAGTGGCAAGAAAAAAAGATTGACAACTACTGAAACCTCCGTCAAACACATTGCTATAGATCACGATCCAGAATCAAATGAGCACCTTAAAACAGTCAATGCTCTAAGCAGGTGCGATCTGGACTGTCTGTTGTGTTTTGGTGAAGCTCGAAACTCACCAAGTGTCTTCGTTCACGCAATTAGGAGAGACGGTGCTGAAGATTCTGATGCAAGCTCTGATGATGGTCTAGGCGATGATGTAGATGTTGAAGACGAGAACCAGGCCGAGGAAGATGTGGGTACTCGCCTTGCCTACAACAAAAGTTTCGCAAACGTCTGACTCTACTGTTTAAATTCTACGACACTAGTCGGGATCTGAAGATGAAGATCTTCTGGTATGCCCTTTCGTCACTGATTATATTTAGAAGATTATCTCTGACAGCCCTCATTAAAGATGGAAGAAGATGACGAGGATGACGATGATGATGATGATGATGACGGAACTGGTGGTTTACACAAGGAACAATTACTGGCATTAGAAAAGTCTGATCCAGGCAAGATTCTCTTCCGCGTTACTGGTCACCTCTCAAGAACTGTCAGCGTACTTATGCGTCTTTTCCCTTCTAGAATTCTTCAAGTATTTGAAAGACAATGATCGCGCACTGCTGGATTTCGAATTGACGGAAGATGTAGATGAAGTAGAAGACGACGAAGCCATGGATGATGGTGAAGAGGACAAGGAGGAAGCTGCGATGATGGAAGAAGAAGAAGGGCATCGCAAAGTCCTGACAATTGAAATCGTTAACGGTTGGAAGCGCCAGTTGCTGGAGGTAACCATAGAATGCGAATGCTACCATTTCTTTTGCAAAAACCTCAATTCCAATTTCTCTGAATCCTCAGAACAAGTCGCTGAAACATTTGAAAAATGTTTGCGTTGCGTTCCGTAACGCTATTGCTACCATCAGTGGAGATGAAACGACTCAAAGGCATTCGTATGAGATTGACGATCCCAATGGTAACCTCAACCATTTTACTTTACCTCTCATTGCTGCTTTGTTTTGACTAAGCTTCTTTGACTATAGTCTTCAACCTTCTGATGGTGATGTGCCTGAATGATGTCCCAACGTCGTTCGTTCAGAATCTATACGGAGACAAAGTAGACGCTGAATCTGCCTCGTAAGTTGATTTCAGACGCAGCAAACAAGCATAAAAAAACGTCAAACCCATTGCCTATGTGAACTTGTTTCGTTTCATTTCATTAGAACCACTGCGATGCCATCTTCAAAACCTAAATGGCCCAAACTCAAGACACTTGTAAAAATCCACATCAAAGCACTCCTTGCCTTTTTGAATCACGCGTCTGATGAATCTATGGTTGATTATGCATTGCTACATTCAGAAAGGATGGCTGGATTTATTGCATGCTTTCCCAAGTTGTGTAAGGATTGGATCAAGGTAAGCATTGATGTGCATGTAGTTTCTCGGACAGTGCTTTTACTGATCTGAACGAATCGCCATCCTCAACCAGATTTTGATGCAACAATGGACATCCTCATCGTCAAAGCTCCGAGTTCGTGCCTTTATGGGCATACGAAAACTAGCTCTCGTATCATCTGGAATGCTTGATAACTGTCTCAAGGTCCGTTACTAAAACATGCCAAAAACTTATCGAATCCATTCGTATTGACAACATCATTCATGTTTCTAGGCAGCATACACAGCCTTCATCTCCACATGCGGCGTCGTAAACCAACACACAATCACCAACATCACATTTATGCTGAACTGCATGGTTGAAATCTGTGGGATGAATGAAGCATCGACTTATTACAACGCCTTTGTATATATCCGTCAACTGGCCATTCAGCTGAGAGGCGCTCTCATGAACCCTACAAAGGAGGCTTACAGGAAGGTGTATAATTGGCAGTACTACTTTTGTCTCAAGCTGTGGGCACAGGTCTTGTCGACACATGCAGCTGGATCGGCTTCGTCCAAGAGCAAGTCTGTGTCGTCACTGCAGCCACTGGTGTATCCTTTGGTGCAAATCACTTTGGGTGTGATCAAGTAAGGAACTACTGCTATATTGTGGATACTTTGAGACTTTCTGACGTTTGTTTTTCGGGCAAGATTGAAGCCATCATCGAAATACCTCCCACTTCGATTCAATTTGCTCCGCCTCTTGATTGATTTGGGCAAGTCGACTGGATTCTACATACCATTGGCATCAGTCATGTTGGAGGTATGTTTTATTTTCACGTAACTTCAATCCACTTTGCCAAAAAAAAAAGAATCTGCACCGGTATTATGGTTCTGACTTTGCCCCTGCGTTTCCCTTACAGATATTTGAAATGTCTGACGTCCGAGGCAAAGGGCGACCATCAACAATCAAACCAATGAGTTTCGCTCTATCCATCACAATCCCGAAAGCGTATCTGGGTACCCGACCATACCAGTCCGATGTCATTGACGAGACTGTAGATTTACTGTTTGAGTATTACTGTAATTCGGCAAAGTCTATTAGTTTTCCAGAGATTGCCATCCCTTCCATTTTGCATGTAAGTTGCCGTTTTGGGAGTTTGTTTTGTGACTATTGCGTTTGAATTCTCTAGACTGAAGAATACGATATCATCTCCAGACCGTTCATTTTTTCCTCTTCAATTAGTTACGAAGGCTAGTCAAGTCCATGAACAACATCCAAAACAAAAAGACCATACAGACTCTAATTGAAAAGCTGGAGGAGAATATCAAGTTTATTGAAAAGCATCGATCTGTCGTCGACTTTGGTCCTAATGATTCTGCCAATGTGGTATGTGTATGGGCAATATTGTTTGGATACCAACCACAAAAAACGCGACATCGCCAAGAGTTATTGCTAACGTATGCCAATATTTCTATAGGATGCCTTCCTATCCGAGCTAGATCCCTCTGCATCTCCACTATACAAACACACACTCTCTCGCCGCAAGATAAAAGACGCTCAACAAGCAATACTTCGACACGAATCTAATCGATATGAATCGCACTCTGGTAGACGATAAACTTCAATGTAATGGCATGTGTAATTTTCTCTTTTTTGACAAAAAAAATTATATGCAAAAATATCAGTGTATTTTTCACTTTATGGTGCTGATGATATCGCATCTTCCGCTTTCTTGGCATCAGCAGCAGCTTGAGCTTCTAACTGCCAGGCCGGAATTGATGGCTTTATAGGTATTGATCGAGTTTGAGGTGTTTGCGTTACTGGAGGTACTGTTGATGCTGGTGGTTGTGCAATCACTGACTGTGGAGCAGGAACTGATGTTGGAGCTGGTGCATCTTGCTCGTCTGCAGTGTTGAGACCTGGTATGGGTAGTGAAGCACCTCCCAACCTCCGATTTAACAACAAGTTTTTCAATGACTACGATTTGGTTTCATGTTAGTTTTATGAATTAGTGTTTGAAAGTAAGGTCCTTCATACCTTGATTTCAGTCTGTAGGTCGGTCAATACACTACTTTGAGCTTCCTTTGTCTTGTCCAGCATCTAAAAAAATCGGTCAGTAACCCCAAAAACACCGAGAGAAAATTGCGCCATATACTGACGCAAATATGTCCGCCACTTCTCACCTTTGGAATCATAGTCTTGATATTTTCCATATCATCTCTCAGAGCCTTAAACTCGACATCACGTTTATCATCCAAGTCCCGTAAATCTCTTAATATAGTATGCATGGTATCTAGTGACGAGTTGACTTTGGTAGCTTGTGATTCCATTGCTTTTACGACCTGTTCGGTTTCATCCTTGACGGCAGCAATGGCAGTTGAAGCAGATGATAATTGTTCGTCGATGCGTTTACGTTCTACTTCTAGTTTTTGGTCTGTTGGCCAGGATACTAGTGGGCCTATATATGTCTGGTGGAAGAGGAGATTGAGTTAGATGTCAGGGTGGTGTTAAATGGTACTAGTAAGCTCGAGGTGAACAACAGCAACAAAAAAACCACAGTGGACACAATTTTCAAGTTCTTTCGAAACGACTTTGGGGTAATCACGCTGCTATGTACCTTGATGAGTTGGAACATGCCGTATGAAGCACCCATAGCGACGACCGCACCAATAAAGTAATCCTTCCAACCTAACTGTGATACTTGGAATCCTTGCTGTTGCTGTTGATGAGGGGGTAGCGGACCGTATGGAGGATAGTATGGTTGACCGCCCTGATACGGAACAGGAGGTCCGTATGGCTGCTGTTGTGGATATGGCATACCAGCAGTTCCAGGCATCATTTGATGTTGGCCTGGGACGGGAGCCATGGATCCAGGGGCGCCGACAGCACCAGCCGATACATTTGTAGTGGTAGTAGACGTGGTAGTGCTTGTACTGGCGCCAGTTGCACTTCGAGATACAGCTTCTTCAATTTCCTCTGATGACAATCCTTTGCTTTCTAGAAACGATATCTTCTTTGCTAGTGGAGATGTCGACACTTTGGGATCTTTGAGAAACTTTACTGCCGAGGCAACTACTTCTTCCCTTATAGCCATCTTCTCTCTCGCTCTCCCTCGTGCTGACTTGTAATGGGTGAAGTAATAGGTTCTTGAACTCAGCGTTGACGTCACACATTACTTGCACTTTCTGGAAGTCGTGTTTTATAACAAAAAGTACATAGACTAGACGCGCTACTAACTACTTCAACTACTACTTCATGCGCATGCCAGACATCGCATCACTCAAAGACGTATCCCAAACAGCCAATTTACCATCAACGCCACTTGTAGAGAATCGCGTAACGGATCCACTAGGTCCAGCATATGCTCGAACAGATCTAAATAGTCGTATTTTTGGCGTTATTCTTCACAATTCGCAATTCGATTTCATCAACAACAACAACTTACGTGATGGTGTTTTGGTGATTGGTAGTCAATTCAGTATCACCCTGACCAGCTTGAGCCTTACTATCCATTTGCTTGAATTTGGCCATGGCATTGTCTCCTGTAGTAGACTTTTTCTGTCCACGGTCCATCTTGTCCACCAAGACCCTAAAGCGAGACGATATGTTAGCAAGCAAAAAACATGTCGCAAAACGAAATATCATGGTGAAATGTTTGATGGTACGATATTACCATTTGTTGTTTTGGTTTGCAAACAAGTAAGGGGTACAGTCATGTCCTGCTGCCACAATAGTGTTTTCCGATGTAAAGATCATCGACATGAGGGGCAAAGTCGATGTCTTGATGGTAACAGGAGCAGGACCCCAAGCAGGTGAAGCAAGCGACAGACTAGAGTCGTGTCCTGATGATTATAGAAAGAGTTGTGAGACATTTGCGGGTATGACGGATATCTTTCGTTTTTGCCCTCTCAACAAGTCTTACCGACCCATCCAATAAAGTTGCCACTAGGAGCAAAGGCAACACCATGTACCCAACCTCCAGGCCCGTTAGAGTATTCAGCGCAGACAGTACCAAATGGAAGCTTTTCACCCCATACAGGACTGGAAGCTCTACATATCATCAAGGCTGAGTACATGGAGTGTAACAAACAAATCAAATGGGTGACTTACTTGGTGTCTGTACCCTTGATGAAGGCAGAAAAGACTCGTGCCTAGATGACGTGGTGATGAGATGAAATCACACGAGCCGAACAAGGCCCTTCGCTATACACAACATTAGCATATGATTTGGTACACACCGTCATATCCGCCGACCCAGAAACAAGCAGAATGTTTTCAGGATGCCAGTCCAAGGACAAGACAGTAGATCGAATAGGTTTCTTGATGTGTTTTGAAACCCACCAGTCATTGTCTTCTTCAAAGTAGCATACCGAGATGCATCTAGCGCCACTAGCGACGGCAAACTTGTTTTCGAATGGCGACCAACGTACAAAGGTAGCAGCTCGGTTGATACGAAGCAAGACCAGAGTAGGTTTCCACAAGGAGCCGTCCCAAGTCCAGACATAGGCGTTACGATCTTGTGAGCAGGTGACGATACGGTTTGAGTTTGGAGCCCAGTCGATTGAGGTGACTAGTTTGTCGTGCTATGGTAACTGTGTGAGCGTTGCGAGTTGTGGACGGTTGATTGGTCGAAAGACGGCAACCACGACGAATTGCAGATGAATCAAGACTTTGATGAATTCTAGTGTATACACTTGTAAGAAATGGATACCTCATTCAGGACATGGGCCACAGTGAAGGTAGAACCCGATTTCTTGTAAATGTGGACCTCATGATTGTTTGGACTGATGGCGACCACTGATGAGAGAGATTGAGGGTTGAGAAGAAAGAGAACAGACAATAAATCAATGCGACAAGATAACAGATCATAAGAAGACAACAATAACAATCACATACTCGAGCGGTCCTTGTTCCAAGCATGGCAAGTAATCGGAACTCCATAGAGCAGCTGGTGCAGGTCAGGAGAACTCATTGTCTAGCTACTAGAACGCAGTATTATTGTGATGACTGACGCTGCAGGACTATGGGCAGTCTACTACAGCAGGTGGTGTGTGAGTTCGTCGTCTCAAAGATTAAAGGCTGTTGAGGCAACTCCTGGCGGTGAAAGTGGAGACAAGACGTGCCA
Source organism: Synchytrium microbalum (assembly GCF_006535985.1). Classification (NCBI taxonomy): domain Eukaryota; kingdom Fungi; phylum Chytridiomycota; class Chytridiomycetes; order Synchytriales; family Synchytriaceae; genus Synchytrium; species Synchytrium microbalum. The sequence goes on along the minus strand of NW_022158401.1, from coordinate 87,473 downwards.
ATAATAGCCTAGTATTCGCAGAATCACGATAGGACGCGTCGCTATTTCTTCCCTAGCGTGTACAGTCCCTGGATTCCTTCGATAAAAGTCTCATTAAAAGCAAACTGTATGAGGTTTTTGTCGAGGATACTAGTCACTTCGCCACGATACAAATTGTCTCCTATAACAAATATTAGTACAATGAGTGACTTTGAAGGACTGTCTGCTCAAATATCCGGGCTGGAAAATCAGGTCAAACATTTAAAGACACTCTTGACAACCTCATCACCAGATGCATCAAGTATTTCGCAAACTTTCTTTTTTTGTACGTTTCGCCAACGATCCTAACAGTCATCATCCCTTTAGAAGCAACAACACCATCAACAGCTGCATCATCAAAAGAGCTCGACGCTGTAAAGCTCGAAAATGAGAAACTCAAGATGAGAATACGGTATGCATTCTTCTCTTTCACTCTCTGGTCTGATCCCAATTAACAATTCCATTTATTAGAGTGCTGCTACGAACTGTCGACGAAATTGAAAACAAAAAACACTAGGAGCTCATAGTACAATGACCTTGTTTCATTCTGTATACATACATATTGCAAAATAGAGGACCTTCACCTTCTGAACGAGATGCGGAGAGCATGATCTCCTGTTATCTATTCAAATCAGGAAATCCTTAGTTAAATGGAAGGTAGCAAATGTAACAGTTGCGCTTACCTTGTGACCTTGTAGCTGTGCAAGAGCGATCGAAGATAAATGCTCATTATCATATTCCACAAATGCTAAGTTTGATTGTAAGAGTGTTTAAAGGGTTGAATTCCACTGTTGTTTACACCCACATACCAACATTCTTTCCCGACACCAATCGAACTTCCAGAAAGCCATCAAACCTAGTTTAATCATTAGCAACCTCAACCAGAGTTTGCAATAAAAACCAATTTAACGTACTGCTTGAACAGGGCAACAAGAGCAGCTTCCGTGGTATCCGGCGATAAATTCTCCACAAACAAGACTTTGCTGGGGGAAGATAAGTCTGGCTTCCAAAAGGCTGGTGTATATGATTTGGCGGGTTCGGATGCTGGTTTTGGTTTCTTTGGTTCTCGTGCCCGTATTTCTAAATAGACAAAAGATTTCAACACGAATTCACATGTTTTTGTGTTAGCAACGAAGAATACCCTTTTCAGCAGCTCTCTTCTTGACGTTCTCTTCCAAACTTCCATCCAATTTAGCTATAGCATCACTCTTGGATCTCGCATATTGAATGTCCTAGGAAAAAGCACCTTCAGTTATCTCGTTGAGAAAACAAAGCAAAGCAACACCACTCTAGACCATACCATCGGTTTACCATATAACGGAAATCCTTGCACTTCTCTCAATGCCTTTGACGCAGAGTCGACTTCCTTGAACACAATGAATGCCTGTCCTCTTTTCGAGAGTGATTTCCCAGCTTGAATGTCGAGCACCTCGCCATAATCTTGAAATAGAGCTCGTAGCGCCTTCTTCAGAGCTAGATGATAAGCAGAAAAGTAAGTTGTACATCACTTGGTTTGCATGTTCAGTTGCTTGATGTTTGGCCAAACTGTGAATTTGAGGTACCTTCCAGGTTGACCTTTTCATTCAGATTGTGTACATATAAAGTTTGGCAAGGTTCAGTAGGAGGAGGCACTAATGGAGCCTTGGGCATGCGCAGATTTCCTATAACCATCGGGGCAGCCATCTTTGAGAAAACCAATGTTTTGTGCTTTTGGCCAACGAAATACGCTCAGCGCGCACAAGCTCAGCTACCTTTTTGACGGAATTGTGTGGCATGCAAACGGTTTATATATAATGCGAGGGAAATACTAAATTCTCAAATGCTGTCCTACATCCTCTAATTATTATTCAACAGATTTCGCGTTCAACATATCGTCCACAATGGCGCTCGAAGTCGCGTCTCTCAAGGCTTCCTTAATGGCATTCTGCATTTCAAACGAGAGTATTAGCCCAAACTCACCACAAACGATTGTTTGCAAAAAAAAACGCGAACAGATTAAGAAGAAGACGACACAAACACATGCTCAAACACAACTCACCTCATCAATAGCTTCTGACGCTACAGCTGGCATCTTGGCGGCAAAGAATGATTCCAGATACCGTTCATCATTGCAAAGAGATGTAAAGCGTTGTCGAAGAGCTGCTGGCGTCAATGGTGACAAAAACGATCCATTAGCCGATGTAGCAGAAGTGGGCGTTGGAGTCAATTGCGACTGACTGGATACCAGCAGCTGTTGCTGTTGATGCCCAGGTGTCCCTAGTCCAGAAGTAGTTGGTGTGGAACGTGATATTGGACCCACGGGATTATTCGTCAAATATAGTCGATTATTGACCCAATAAAAGCCTTGTCCCGGTTCTCGTATTTGTATAAAGGCAATCCCTGTTCGATGGACATACTGAGTATACCGATACGTACGATTATAATCCGCATTCACTGATCCAGGTGGGAATCGATCTACAGCTTCCATATCCAATACAAATCCTTCCGATTTCACAAGCTCATGCTCAAAATATAGATATGGATCCCTCTTTGCCAGAGTCAGCTTCTCTATTACCGATGCACTAGATGGAGGTTGCACAGCCAGATGGATGGGTACCACTGACAGGAAGGGATTTTCGTCAGAGAAGGGCATAGCTTGCTCAACTGGTGCTTCTACAAGCTTGAGACCACACTTGTCTGCTACGCGACCCCATGATACCAACAAGTCTTCAATAAGACGAGCAGTACACAAGAGCCAGTGAAGCTGAAAGTGATAACACGTATTATGACAGTATATAGTATCGTAATGAAGTGTAGCAACTTCTTGTCGGTCTGATCGATTCATCGGGTCTAGATCGATTATTAGAGTTTTGGACAATTCAAAGGCTCGTTTTCCAGGCTGTTGATGCTGTTGTCTTTGCAAATGCTCCCATAAACTACCAGCTGTTACCAAATTACTAGTCGATCCTGCTACGCTAGGCTGAGTACCTGTTGGTGGTGGTGTGGGATTTATAGATACGGCAGACATAGGCGCTAATTTACCATCGATTGTTTTACTATCGCTGGTTGCGGCATTCGGTGACGTGACTCCATCCATTGTTTCTGACTTGGATGATCCAAACCATCCTCCTCCACCTCCAGTTGTTTTGGTCGAGATAGATGGAACTGCATTGCCAACAGCTACTACTTTTTCTGGGACTGGCGATTGTCGATCTTTACCACCAGTATGGCTGCTGCTGTTGGTTGAACTGCTGTAGTCCTTTGTCAACCAATAAAAGTAATGACCATCCAAGAACTTGTGACTCTTCTTCACGTGTTCAAAGAGCCCTCGTTCAAGCAAGACATTTCCAAATGCTAGAGCATCTTCATGAGACTCAATATCGGTAAAGGATCGTATCATCCATTGCAAACATTCTGATCCCAGAAAGACTCGGTGATATAATTTAAACTGCCAGCGACGATCTTTAAATGGTACACCATTGGCTGATTGCATTGCAGTAGCAATAGCATGCAGTGACGACGACTTTGATAATCTACCATCATCGGCATCTCCAGTAGCAGCTATTCCAGAAGGCGACTTTTCAGTTACAGAAGTACGGCGATGCATGACGGTGGAGGATGTGCGAGGAGTGAGCATTCCACTGCCCAAGACGTCGACCGATTCTGAAGTTGATCCAGCTTTTAGCATTTCGTCACGAACATAGGACGAGATATTTACATCTACACGAATAATGTTTACAGGTTGTGACACCACCTTTTTACTACCATCTTGTTCAGATGGATTGAGGCGTCTTGCTCGTGCAAAACAGAGTTCCTCAAATCTTTTAAAGCCTTCAATACGTTTCTCTTCTTCTGTTAATGTTTCGTCCATTGGATAACTCAATACATTATTCGGTGCTGGCATTGTATCAGCTGGAATCAAGATGAAGCGAGTTCGCCAAAATCTTAACGACTCTGTCATCTCATCTTGATACCCAGCAACATATTGATCTAGATAATTCCAATTATAAGTAGAGAATTGTGGGTATGAAAACTTGAGAGTTTTTGAGTAATACGAGTCCAGTAGCTTTGGCCATATAGCACAGGCATACTTCAATGGAGTTTTTGAGTAGGCTATTTTACGGACATATCGTTTTACTTCTATATTACGTCCAGTGGCATCGTATCGTAAGAGGTGCAGCTGATCACCCAAAGACAAGTATGGTGAACGGGTTTGCATCTTGGTACCCATAGCTGGTGGCTCATTTATATCAAACGACGTGGCCAGCGGCATCTTTTGATATGCTTCAACAGCTGGCATAGCAATGAGCTGAAATCCTTGAGCCAATCTTTGTGAAATCAATTCCATTAACAATGCTTCCATCCGTTTTTCTTCAGTAGAGCCTGCTTTATGAGACCAAAACACATCATCCGGTGATGTTGTATGGTTGTAGTCCTGATATAGTTCACTGAGCTCCTTTTGAGGTGGGAAATAATCCGTTGTTAGTGGCAGACAAGCGGGGGTGCACAAACCCTTCCAATTCGGCATCGCGTCATTGCGAGATGGGTCCATCGACTTGGCAAATACATGCTGCCATCGACGTACATTACTTGATGCCTTTATAATATTATTGGAGGGATTGCAAGGATTTATATAATTTTGACGTATTGGTTGTCGTAAATTCAGAATTCTGTTGGGACTGCGTGATGTACTTGTAGTGGATCCAAGGATGTTGCTACCCAGTAATGGTGATGAGTCGAGGGCACGATTGGATCCTGAGGATTGATTTGTTTGATGATCACTACCACGTCTGAGATTGATTGGATCAGACGTTGGACCACCATATCGTCGTTCGTCATCAGATTCAATGTCTTCTAAGTCTATTCTAGTTGGGCCACCGTATCGAGCATCTTCGTAATCGATGGCAACTGGTCTAGCTCGGGGAGATGTCTTGGAATCATACCTTCTCCGCTAACGAAAAAAAGAGGACGGGTCGATGGTATGATCTCACACAACAATTCAGATTCGACATGCACGCACCTTTGAATAATCATCTGATCCAGCTGAAAATAAACTACTCAAAGCTGTTGCTGACTTGCTTGGTCGAACACTACCACTAGTCGGTGTGTTGCTTCGAAGTCTTGCCAACAAGGCTTCGCCCTCCTTGCGAGTGAGCGTGTCGACCTCGTCAGAGGAGCTGTTTTGGTGCCGAAACATTACATCAGCATCCAAACTACGCACAGTGTCAGTCATCTTGTAAGACGAATAGGCAGCGCCCAATGAAGGAGGTGGAGCAACCGTTCGAATTGGAGCAATTTCTAACAGGAAACTAGCGTGTGAGCTCAATAAATCAAAAACGGGATTCAGAGAGGGGCGAAAGACTTGCTAACCCACCTGGACTCAAGGGAGTCCGTAGTCCTGATGAGCTTTCTCCTGTATTCATGGATACAGCCCGTGTACGCCAATGTATTGCCTTGTCCATCTCTCCAACAAATATTCGATCATCATATCTCTCGTACAAGAAAGCAGTGTCATCAATAGTGACTCTGTTAGGTTTGCTATCTACATTATCACCATCATCGTCACTACTGGAGGTTTCATCACCAATTCCTTCATTCCAATCTAATCTTTTCACCATGATGATAGATCCCATCATCTCAGTACCACCCATCATTTGCAACTCATACATCTTCGCACGGAGAACAAACCCCGGATTCTGGTCAACACTGGTCGATGTTGCTCGATTCCAAAAGCTGATATCTACCCAATGCGGTACACTATATACAGGTTTATATGGAGATGGATTGGAGTCTTCATCGTCACAAAACAGAGGGTCCCAGACATCACCACGTTTATCAAGATCCATTCCAGAGGATTTCATCGTGCTAATGGTACTTCCATAGCGGCGATCACTATGTAAACTATGTGGCTCATCCTCTGTATTACTTTTCGAGTGACTAGGTCTACCGAATGGTGCCACGTCCTTTGATGGGAATTGGAAGAGCGGTACCGTGTATAATGGGGGTTTTGACAAGCATACCAAGTCCATCCCAATACCATTCTCAACCATGCGCTGGGTAGTAAGCCTGAGCATTTGCTTATCCACTTCAAAGAATCCAGGTCCTGGCGTTACGACAACTATTGCCAGACCTGTTCGAACCAAATCTCGATCAATATAATGTTTATCGAATGGATTTAGGGCCAGATTGATGGCTTCTAGAATATTGCCCTTTGAAGCACTAGACAAGACTCCAGACAAGATTGCATCGTCACCGTCTCCATGCTGCAATACCGTTTTTTGAAATCTTACAAATTCCATTTTCAATGGTATGAGAACTTGGGTCCAGTCAGTACGGGTTTCCCAATCCACTACTACTCTATAGTAATCACGATACGGTCGACTATTCGAGTCATAACTTATCGGCAGTGTCGATGTCTCATTACTAGCGGTTGAGCTCTTGTCTCCAGTAGCCGCTTCTATGCCATCTTTGCTATAAAATACTCGAGCAAAGAGCACTATTGACACGACGTGGTTGACTCCAATGTCCTTCCATCGTCCAAAGAGATCTGGTAAAAAGCCATGTAGACATTTTTCTGAATACAATTCACCATCTTCATCGAAATCCCACATGCCCTTTCCCATCTGTATAAACAGAAAATATTTGGCAGATTCTGATCGGAAGATGGCTTTAGTATCATCAGTAATATAAGCACATTGTACCTTTAGAGAATAAAGAGTCAGAATGTAATTTGGCTAACCCACAATTTGGCCCAAGGACACGCCGCCTTCAGATACAAGAAGAGGTTGTACGTACTGAATGGCCTTTGCTAAGAGAGATTTCTTTCACTTGAGCTCTCACACCATTCGCTGACGAGAGTTTCTTCCCAACATAGACTGCCGTGTTGTTTAATGATAGTTTGACACGCCACATTTCACTCCTGCCAATATACTGATCTCTAAATGTCAATTCCACGTATTCAGCAGTGTAATCAGCAGGATTGATCTAAGAATCATTGTTTGGTCAGAGTCGGTTTTGCAAGGCAGCCGGAATCACGACCTACCTTGCGAACACAGACATCTGTCCGAGCCTGGAGTTCAAAACAAGCAGCGGCATGTTGAGCAATAGATATCTACCGTACATACGTGTTAAGGGACGGTGATTCAAAACATTGATGAAACACAAACCTGAAGCTTGTCTGACTTTGCAACCAAGTCACGATCAACTGATGCGACGTTCAATATGAGTCGCTTTGTAGGATCAATTGGCTTGTAGCCTGAGAATGGGTCTGTTCCAGGTCGAGCTGCCAATCTCTCCATACCTACATTAGAATCACGGTCACAAAAATGTTTTTGATCAAGCAATAAACAATCAGGAATAAAGTCACATAGTCAAATAGACAGCATGTACTTACTAGATACAGAATCGGATGAAGGATGAAATATCTCGAGCACATCTCCTACCTTCACATTAGGAAAGTGGTCGGGATTGATTACGAGCTCTAGCTTGGAAAGCCGTTCATCATGGACCCATAGATTGTATAGAGGCTTGCGCTTGAGCATCGTTACAAGCTCTCGAGTAAGGCCGTTTTCATGCGGTTTCTTGTATTGTGTGTGTGTTTGACTCAGGAATTGATTTGAAGGGACAGAAGGAGGCGATAAACTATTGCTGACGAACAAACTTGCGAAGCCTGAAATTCGTGAACACGTCTCTGATCACTACGAAGCGAACAATTCGCGATCTGACGGCTTAGAACGATATTTCTATGAGTATTCGAGATGCAATATCCTGTACTTCTATTGTTCATGATAGTTTATACTATGGCAAGCAATGGAAGCTACATTTTCATATGTTTTTATGTTGAGCGGAGCTTGGCCTTCCATCTAGGAGTGATAACCATTGAGTTTGGTTTTCTTACTGTCTTCCAACCACGCTTCATCTTGCCCCAAGGACTTCCGCGTCCCGCACCACTTCCCATACCATCGTAGGGACTCATAGCCTTTAATCTCACTGAAGGCCTCCAACCGCGATGCCTTCTGCTACCAGCTTTACCCCATATTCTTTGATTATGATTGGCATTACACACTACACCGATTGTAGCGACAGCAGTAGCTGGTACCATGCGTACTTCCTTCGAAGACACACGTACATGAGCCATTCCTTCGTCAGTGACTTGCAGTAACTGGCCAGACGTTCCTGCTGATCTACACATTTTTGCTGGCCCAATAGTGGTAAGAGATATGCAATGCACTATTGTACCTGCAGGAATATCCTTGAGTAGTAGACAGTTACCGTCCCGTATCATGCGTGCCTTTGATATAGGTTCCTGGCCCGCTGGAGTTTCAGGGATGCCACCACGCCATGATTCTACCATTGCACCAGGTTGCAAGCCATCAGGTCTAATTATATACGAGAATTCGTTTGTAGATAGACACCGTAGTAGAGCTAGATCTGCGGATCTGTTTGGATCGTATTCGAGCCTGACTACTTCGTGTGGCCCAGGGACGTTACGTACAAAGTCTACTATTCTGACACGTCGTTTATGGCCGCCACCACGATGCCTGATGGTGACACGTCCATGATTGTTTCTACCACCAGTAGACCTTTTACCAAAAGAGAGACGTTTGATGGCACTACCTCGATGCAGATGGAAGCGGACTGGATGGCGTCTGTTTCTAGTACCAGGGGTGACATCCTTGTATACCTTCATGTCGCCCACGACCTTCCAGAATTTGTTTTCCATTACAGGTTGATATGGACCTTTGCGTTTCTTTGCGGCAGCAAAGACTGGGTCGGCAGCCATCTTTTTCAGCACCTTTTGCATTGGTTTGGATTGTTTCTTTCTATATGTTTTATGGCGTATGGAGGGAGTGGATATAATTAGAGAAGGCATGCATGGATATATACGTGATGATGACAGCGGTGATGGTAGTATTATGCTTGGATGTTGGTTGATGGTGCTGTGAGTGTGATGAAGCTGATTCCTTGCAGCCAGAGAGCCCAACCATGGTATAATAGCTGGTTTTAACCTCGTTCTGATGTCCGTAGCGACGACCCTCGCGAGATGAGTAGACGCTGCCATCGTTTGGCTTCCACTACTGGAGCTTTGCGTTTGGAAAAATATCGAGCAAAAGGAGACCAGTGAGGAATGGAACTGGCTCCACTGACCAGAGCGTGATTTCGCTCAATCTATAGGTTTACGAGCGTCGATATCTATTCCTTCTTAAAAGGAAGGCGAATAACGCGTCAGCGACGAGTAACTCGAGACTCCAAAACATTGCTCCAAAACAAGGATGCCTCCCAAGAAGAAAGCACGAGCTGATGACCCAATAGTTGTGGATCCCTCAGATGATGCCGAAATTCTAGAAGAAGCTCCTGCGTTGTTTCACGGCCTAGGCTTCCATATCACATCCAGCGTCGACGCTAACAAGGAGCTCAAGGACCAGATTACTGAAGCTGGTGGCAAAGTATTCGCTTCAGTCACTCAAAAGGTATCGTACCTCACCATTCTCCATATATATGCATCATGACATTTAAGGCAAAACATCGCCAACAACGTTACAAAAGCTACACCCACCATCATCAAACATAAACTCTAGACAAATTATTTGGTCTTGACACCCGATGATCTAGCTGCTCCCCTTAAAGCTCAAATAAAGAAGGCTCACGAGAGAACTGATGTCAAACTCGTCAACTCCGGATTTATCACAGACTCGATCAAGGAAGGCAAACTCTTGGATCCAAATGACTTTACTGTCACTGCTGATGCTCAAACTACTTCTGCTACCGCTGATGCAAGTTCATCTGCGCCACCAGACGTCAAGGGCAAAGGTCGCAAACGAAAAGCAGAAGCCCAACCAGAACCTGAAGAAGAGGAAGAATCGCAACCCAAACTTGTAAAACATATCAAGAAGGGAAAAGCTGTCGTCGACGCTGAAGTGCCTAATGCTGCCAATTATCATGTATACGAAGGTATGTTGCGAATGATCATGTCGCAACGGTGACTTGCCGTTTCTCGTCGCATTTGTAAATACAATTCTAGACCACTCCGCTATCACCTATTCACCGCTGCACAATAACCTGCTAACCCGAGTCTCTTTCCCAGGAAATGGTATTGTTTACGATGTCATGCTCAATCAGACTGAAATATCAAAGAACAATAACAAGTTCTATGTCATTCAAGTCCTCAAGTCTGATTCTGCAGTAAGGGATACTGCTCTTGTCGATCTATCTCGCGTTGCTGCACTGGTCAGCCATCCTCACATACCTTCGCCTACATAGAACGAGTATGTCACATTCACGAGGTGGGGAAGAGTCGGTTACACTGGTCAGCAAGCTCTCGACAAGTGTGGAGCGAACGTCCAGGCCGCCATCGCGTCTTTCGAGAAGAAATTCCGAGACAAGACCAGGAATGATTGGGGTGATCGAGACAACTTTGAAAAGGTAAAATACGCTTTAAAACTCCAGAGGCACCGCCAGCTTTCCAACACATGCATCCGCTGTATCTCAGGTTGCTGGTAAATACCATCTGATCCAACGCGATTTTGGTGATGAAGATGAGGAGGACGAAGATGCCGCAACGGGAAGTGGTGCTGCTGCTGCGCCATCTCTACCTCCTCCACCAACAACCCTCGAGAAGCCCGTATATGATCTCATGTCATTAATCTTTGATACTGAGATGTTCAACAAGCAGATGGCTGAGATTGGTTATGACGGTCAGTATTCAACAATGTATAGGTTTGGTTGTTTTGCTAACTTGATTTGGTTTGTAGCCAAGAAGATGCCTCTTGGAAAGCTCACCAAGGGCATGATCCGACAAGGCTACGACGTGCTTCAGGAACTCTCTGAAGAAATCAACAAGAAAAAACCCAACGCGAATACACTGCAACAACTCTCATCTACCTTTTACACCGTCATCCCTCATGAATTTGGCTTTAGCGTACCCCCAGTTATACGTACTCCCCAAGACTTGAAAGTAATTTCACGTTGTGTTTCTGGCATAATTATGTTCCTTGAATACTCACTTCCTCGACCAAAAACCAGAAAAAACTGGAAATGGTTGAAGCACTTGGAGATATTCAAATCGCCACGACGATCTTAAAGAGCCATGCTGGAGAAATCACTGCCAATCCAATGGATTTGAACTATAGTTCTCTGGAAACCACGATCAAGGCTGTGGACATATCGTCCGATACATTCAAACTTGTTGTCAATTACGTCAAAAATACCCATGGTGCTACTCACTCTGGTTATGCTCTTGACGTGGCTGATGTCTTTGAAGTGACGAAGCCTATGGAGAAAGAAAGATTCAAAGACTTGCATAACAAGCAGTTGTTATGGCATGGTTCGAGACTCACAAATTGGGCTGGGTTCGTAAATTGTGCATGGTCCCTTCCAAGATTGTGACGCCAAAATTTCTCACCCCATCATATCATAATCAGGATTCTGTCACAATCATTACGTATCGCGCCTCCTGAAGCGCCATCAACCGGTTATATGTTTGGGAAGGGATGTGAGTGCAGCTGCTTTCGGGGCTTTCACATTTACCATGGTTTTGTGTACTGAAATGGTTTCAATCTCACGCCAGGTTACTTTGCGGATTGTGTCTCAAAGTCTGCAAATTACTGTTTTACGTCGCCTCAGAACAATACTGGTTTGCTTTTGCTCTGTGAGGTTGGACTAGGAGACGAGCTGGAACTGTTTGATGTAGGCTACGCAAATTCGCTTGCGGTGACCGTGAAAGCACCCAAACTGTTAAAAAAAACTCGCTGCTCTAGGCTGATTATCATGCTGATCGAAAACTTGGCAAGGCCAAGCACTCAACGAAAGGTGTTGGGCGAGTTCATCCTGATCCTTCAGCAGCTGTGGTCCTCCCTGATGGCGTGAAGGTTCCTTGTGGTAAAGCAATCGAAAACAAGTCTCATCCTGATGAAAGAATGGCTTTACAATACAACGAATTCATTGTCTATGATGTGGCTCAAGTCAAGATGAGGAAAGCTATCTCAAACGGTCGAAAGGAGCTCAATATTAACCTTTAGCTTTTCCACAATCTACAGGTACTTGATTCGAATGAAGTTCAATTATTCCAAGTGAAGGTAAAGAAAGTGCAACATTCGAAGTTGTTGAGCGCAAACTTATATGATAGATTATGTACAACAAAAGTTTCTGTCTGTCAAAAATATATATGAAGCAAACCATTTATAATAGCCAAGGCTCGTCTCCGTGCTGTTTGCCTCTGTCATCACTGTAACTGCCTCTTGAAGTATGAGAGGCTATCTCCTGGTGGTTGCTTCCTTGCGAGCAGCATCTTGAAGCAGAGCAGTGTCGACAGCAGCTTTTGGAAGAGAGACATACCGGACGACCGAGCCACGAATAAAGCAGTTCTTTATTGACGCCTGTAGTGAAATTGAAACAGTATTAGTGACAATGGAGTGCACTTAAACAGTAATGTTGCTATGTGCAAAGTTTGTGATGTGTGCATACCAGATGAGGATATCTCTTTTCGTCCACGACTTTGATATCATCTAGCTTGATATTTAAGAATTGGTCGACAGATACAAGCGTGCCTTGAATGGAAAGATCATTCTTGAGTTCGATTGTCACTGTTTGGCCGACGAGCGTTTTGAAGAAGGAGTAGAAGAGCTAGTAGGAATAGTTAGATTCATGCTTATAATGCGATGAATTTTAAAAGGAAAACTGGTTACCATTCCTTCTCTTTGGCCAGCAAGTTTCTTGATTAATGTCAAGCTACAAAGTGGAGTGAAACTAAAAGGACACTAAAACGCGTCACGTATTATAAATCGTGAGCTGTGAGGAATATGCTTTTATTATTGAGTGATCTTTAAATACTTTTGGCTTGAAAGGTATAGGAAAGCCATCTACTTATTGCTTACGTGACAGATTTCATAAGACTTATGTGAGCAGCAGACATCCTAACAAAACACCAACTTTTTAAAGAAAGGGAAGGGAGTCATGGTAAGTGATTAGTTGCAAGATGACTTGTCGGTTTCCGAGTGAAATCCCTCTCTCCGTCTGCCCGATTGATATATGGACTTGAATGGATGGATGTGACAAACCCCTTATTGCCAAACATCAAGTCGAAGCATTTGACGAATTCATGGCCCCAAGACAAACAAGCAGCACTCAATTCGCATTTCTATAATCCTACATATGCCAACAATCTTCTTCAATTTAGGGTCGAGTTCGTACCAAAACCGTCAAAAAGGCATCACGAGTAGTCATTGAAAAGTACTATCCTCGTTTGACTCTGGACTTCCAGACCAACAAAAAGATCTGCGATGAAGTCGCCATCATCGCCTCAAAACGTTTGAGAAATAAAATAGCAGGATTCACCACCCACTTGATGAAACGTATTGCTCGAGGTCCCGTCCGTGGTATCTCCTTCAAACTTCAAGAAGAAGAACGTGAAAGGAAGGATAACTATGTGCCTGAAGTCTCTGCTTTGGCTGTAGACACCATCGAAATCGACCAAGACACCTCGGTAAGCTTACTGGGATTTTATTAGCTTGATGTGGTGTCGTGTATATGTGTGCTTTTGCTACAAGACAGAGAGTGCTACAAGAACCCAGATACTTTCGATAATTGCCAGTAGCTGTGACACGCATATACTCGACATACTAGTGCTGGACCACCCACCAGCATTATTACAATTATCTCGTCCTCCTCAACCACTAACACTCTCATCTCACCTAGGCCCTATTGAAGGCATTGAACTTTGAAGGCATCCAAGGTGTCAACGTGGTTGCACCAGGATCTCAAATGGAAGCCAGAAGGGAATTCGTTCCTGGACAACGACGAGAACCCCGCCCACCACGTCAAGCATAGATAGTTAGGCCATTGTATAAAAAATAAATCCGTCTTGCAAAATTAGTTGGATTAGTGTAATCCGGTTCTGGCTTGGTGCTGGAACGATTGTTTGCCAACACAGCAACATGCAACGTTATAAGGTGAAGGCATGATTATAACGAAGCTCTCTTGATTTCAGAAAATATGTATAATTCGCGAATTGAGATCAGCTTGCGGATGACCCGACGTGCTGTTGATGCTCCTGTTTCTTTGAGCATTTAAACAAGGTCTTAAGTTGGTCAAGCCAGTTGAGACGATGTCTGTGCTGCTCGAAACTAGTCTAGGCGATATAGTAATTGATCTGGACGTAAAGAGAGCTCCCAAAGCATGTCTGAATTTCGTGAAATTGTGCAAGAGCAAATATTACAATTTCAGTCTCTTCCATTCAGTGCAGAAGGGATTTCTAGCTCAGGCTGGTGATCCAACTGCTACTGGAAAAGGAGGTGAATCTGTATGGGGGTATGTGTGCTATCCCATTACTGCGATCAAGTTCATCAAAAACATCAAACTAAGTCTTGTCATCTCTCGTCGAAATAGGGTGATTGATGGTCCTGCAAAACGATATTTCGCTCCAGAAATACATCCAAAACTCAAGCATAAGAACCGTGGTACGGTTTCTATTGCTACGGCTGCAACAGAGTCTGGTTTGCCTGTCGCGGGTTCACAGTTCTTTATAACGCTATCGAATGAACCACTGGACTATCTGGATGGTAAACATGCTGTATTTGGATCTGTTGCTGAAGGATTTGACGTGCTGGACAAGCTGGATGAAGCCTTGGTTGATGATCAGAATCGCCCATTTCGTGACATACGGTAAGCATTGGTTTTATTCAACATGTGAGAGAGTCAAACTAATTTTGGTCATGTTTGTCACTAGGATAAAGCATACAATCATTCTTGAAGATCCATTTGATGATCCATCTGGCCTCAATGTACCTGAAAAGTCGCCCGAACCTAGTGAAGCCATATTGAAATCAACACGTATCGCTGAGGACGAAGAACTCTTCCCAGATATCGATCCTGAAGAGCTAGAAAAGGATAGGAGAAGGAAGGAAGCCGCAGCAAGAACTCTTACCTTGGAAATGGTGGGAGATTTACCATTTGCTGAAGTCAAGCCACCAGAAAACGTCTTGTTTGTGTGTAAATTAAATCCTGTTACTCGTGATGAAGACTTGGAAACGATCTTTTCTAGGTTTGGTCCAATTGTCAGGTAAGTGAGTGAGAGTGCTCGTTACTGTTCGCTTTTTTGATGATGACCCAAAATGGTTTGTTGTTTTAGTTGTGAAATCATACGAGATAAAAAGACTGGCGAGTCACTTTGTTATGCCTTTGTCGAGTTTGAAGAAAAACCAAATTGTGAAGAGGCCTACTTTAAAATGGACAATGTGCTGATTGATGACCGACGTATTCACGTCGACTTTTCACAAAGTGTTTCCAAGCTCCATGCTGACTTCATGTGTAAGTTCCATGAGCTTTACAACCTGGTTTAGTCTGCAGAGCATTTTAATTACCGACATCGTTTGTTTAGTGGGCAAACGACGTGGACTGGAAGATGGAGAAGGCAATGCTGGATTGGAACGCAAACGCCAATATCGAGACCAGCAACACAAGGACAATTACGATCTTGTGTTTGAACACGATGGCGAGCTTGCCGAAGAGAAATCACGCAAGTCTAGGAAGCTTGAAGGGCGCACTGTTGAGAGTTCACGAGGAGATAGAAAAGAATATCGTGATGATGGACGTCGCGTACAGTCGATAGATTCGAGAGACAAGGGATCTAGCTCTGAACGGTATGATGATAGAAGACGCAATGACACACGGCGAAGTGATCGTGATGATGACAGGCGTCGAGATGATCGTGATGATAGGAGGCGAGATAAGTATGATGATAGACGTCGTAGATGAGGCTAAATATGTACATAAGATCAAAATATTTTGTCAAAACTCTCCAAAAGGCAGGATAGTCGTCGTGGTTGGGATTGCAAGGTCGCGTGCAGCAGATACTGGATTGCTTATGTGGAATTTTTGACGAATGAAAGTACGCCAAGACTTACTGTTTGACCCGATGCTCATGGTTTCACCACTTCCTGCAAACACAGCCTTCCTTCGTTTGTCCGATTTCTTATTGGCAGCAAAAAGCTAGCAACGAATATGGGTGATGTTGAGAAAGGCAAGGGGATCGTTGAGCTCCATTCCCATGATTCATCGGGTCCTTTCAAGTTCAAGCCAAGGTGCGTGTCTGGGTTTCGAAACGTGCCGGTTTCTTAAAAGTTTCATGATCTCGATGGCAACCAAGATCTAACTTGTCATATTTACCCTAGTGAGCTAAAGGACCTATTTGATCCCAAATCACTTGATCATCTGACTAGAATAGGAGGCTTACAAGTAGGACCAAACATTTCGCTTGTCTTATTCTTGTTGAGACCCTGCTTTTGTAAAGCCTAACAACACTCAACCATAAGGGCCTCGTTGATGGTCTAAAAACAGACGTGAATAAAGGTCTATGCAATGTACCAGACTCGCTTTTCTCATCCACAGCCGTGTCGCCGGCACAACAAACAGACAACCATCCTAAATCGGATACGAATGAACCGACTGCTTCGACCGCATCGCGTAGACCATTGAAGCGCTTGACCTCACAGTCTTCCTTTGCATTGGGAACTGTCGAATCCACTCCTCTAGTTTCTGACAACAAAATGGGTCGGCAGCAAACCTCGAATGGGGATGCTAGTCACCAAGTCGTGGCTATAGAGGACATCAATGAGATACATGCCGCTCGGATATCTGTGTACGGTACTAATGTACTGCCTGCTGTCAAGAGCAAGAGCATTTTGGAGCTGATGTGGTTGGCACTGCATGACAAGACTTTGGTATGTTTACTGTTTTCGCTTTAGCAAGTTTGACAGTGTCGGGAAGCAAAGCGCATGCCATGAAACTTGTCTCACCACAGATACTGTTTCTAAACCATCAACACATCGCTTGATACAGATACTGCTTTCATGTGCTGCTTTGGTGTCATTGGCTGTAGGACTATACGAAGACTTTAAACCTCCAACCTCTACCGCTCCAGAAGACAATCAGAAGATACATTGGATTGAGGTATTGTAATTATTAAATATTTGAATTATTAGGATTGTTAATTATTTGAATTATTAGGGATTCAGGTATTATTAAATATGGAAGTGATTTTTTTGTTATTATAATCTCTGAAACTTCCAATTTCCTTCAACTAGTATCTTAATGGCTGTCATGATTGTTGTCCTAGCATCATCTATCAATGATTACCAAAAAGAAAAACAATTCCAGGCCTTAAATGCCAAAAAGGAAGATCGACAAGTCAAAGTCATTCGTGATGGTTCTACTCAGCTACTGTCTGTATATCAAGTACTAGTAGGTGATGTCTTGGAACTACAGCCAGGAGATGTCATTGCTGCTGATGGTGTTTTGATAAATGGCATGAATCTCAAGTGTGACGAATCAGCAGCAACTGGTGAATCAGACACTATCAAAAAGACGCATGAACGTGATCCCTTCTTGTTGAGTGGTAGTAAAGTAACAGAAGGTGTTGGTAAATACGTAGTTGCGGCAGTTGGTGTCCACTCCTTTAACGGGAAGACCATGATGGGTAAATTTCTATTTGAACCAAAAAAGAGCCAAGAGTGACCCTGGCATGTCTCATCTAACTTCCAACTCTGCTTTAATAGCATTGCGTCAGCCTTCTCAAGTAACACCTCTGCAAGTAAAACTCGACAAGCTGGCAGAGAACATTGCAAAGATCGGAGCTTCGATCGGTATTGCCCTTTTCTTGGCTCTCATACTCAAATACGTAGTTAGCGTCTTGAACGGTCCAGGATTTGGAAACGACGCTGCTCAAGAGTCTGGTGCTGAAATCATTGCTAGGTTGACCAATATTTTGATTTCGGCAATCACGCTAGTAGTAGTTGCCGTGCCAGAAGGATTGCCATTAGCTGTAACTCTTGCCTTGGCCTATGCTACTACGGTAATTTGAATACTTTCCAAAAAGTCGTTATTTTCGGTTTTGACTGAAGCTTGTTAAAATAGCGTATGCTCAAAGACAACAATTTGGTACGAGTGTTGGCAGCTTGTGAAACCATGGGCAATGCCACCACTATCTGCTCCGACAAGACTGGAACATTAACTCAAAATAAGATGAAGGTCGTCCAAGGAACCGTAGGGAAATATATTCATTTCGAGTCTGAAGAAGATGTCTCGAAACTTCCAGCACGACTACGTAATATCAAAAGTGCAGCTTCAAACGAAGCAAGACAAGCTGGTAGTCCACTTGATGGTGCTCAATTACTAGATCTTCTAGTAGAGGGCAACGCACTCAATTCCTCTGCCTTTGAAGAATTGAACAAGACTACAGGGGAAGTAGAAGTCATTGGATCCAAAACCGAAGTAGCATTGCTAGGATGGATTGGTGCTATGGGTTATCCCTTCTCCGAACGTAGAGTGCAAAAGGATACCACTGTAGTCCAAGTCTATCCCTTCTCATCAGAACGTAAATCCATGTCTACGCTCGTCAAAGTATCTGCACCTGGTGCTCCCACGTTATATCGAATGCATGTGAAAGGGGCGTCCGAGATAGTATTAGGTTATTGTAACAAGGTGGTCGCTTTACCGCCCGATAGACAGCTTAAAGACCGAAGACGGCAGATTCCCGAAACTCCGTGTATTGCAAATCTTGATAGTCGAGGCTTACGAGAGCTTAATGATTTAATTGGGTCGTACGCAGAGCAATCTCTTCGAACAATATGTCTGGCATATCGAGAATGGTCTAAAGAAGCAATCACCATTTGGCTTGCTGGTCCAATTAGAGATAAAGTTAGAGCAGCGAGGAAGGCAGAGGCCGAGGAAGAGAAACGACGTAAAGCCAGTGAGCAGATGGGAGAATTGATACTCGACGAACGTAGCGACGAAATCCGTCGTACTGATACTCTTGATACGAATGCAAGCTCAGAGTCTCCAACTACTCCGACCATGGGTGACGAACTAACTGACTCGGATATACTGATGCATCCCATTGCACTGGCTGAACTCGCAGGTCAAGATCTGACTTGCGCTGCTATTGTCGGTATAGAAGATCCACTTCGTCCAGGAGTTGCATCTGCTGTTCTAGCATGTCAGCGTGCTGGTGTAGTAGTCCGTATGGTTACTGGCGATAACGTCTTGACTGCTCGAGCCATTGCCGCCAAGTGTGGTATCTTGACTCGAACTGGCAAAGTCATGGAAGGATCGGCCTTTAGAAAACTCTCTGAAGCTGAAATGGATGCTATAATACCAACTTTATGTGTCTTGGCTAGATCATCTCCTACTGATAAACAGACCCTAGTAGCACGCCTTAAAGCTCGAGGTGATGTAGTTGCTGTAACTGGTGATGGTACAAACGATGGTCCAGCACTTAAAATGGCTGATGTTGGTTTCTCTATGGGTATTGCTGGAACTGAAGTAGCTAAAGAGGCTAGTTCCATCATTCTTATGGATGATAACTTTGAGTCAATTGTAAAGGCTATCATGTGGGGTCGTGCTGTCAATGATTCTGTCAAAAAGTTTTTGCAGTTTCAATTGACTGTCAATATAACGGCGGTAGTGCTGGCTGTAGTCAGTAGTTTGGCTGATTCAACCGAGTCTTCAGCATTAACGGCAGTCCAATTGCTTTGGGTTAGTTGAACGCAGTGACTTTCTTTTGCTCTGGATCTCAACCAAATCTCGTTGTTAGGTCAATTTGATTATGGACACCTTGGCAGCGTTGGCTCTAGCTACTGAAAGCCCTACTCAAGCTATTCTAGAACGTCCTCCAGAAGGTCGTAACTCGCCTCTCATCAACACTCAAATGTGGAAAATGATTCTGGGCCAGGCCGTCTTCCAAATTGTTATTGGATTGAGCATCCTCTTTGCTGGTGCTCATATCTTCCGCTTGCCAGATTTGGCTGCTGCTGGTGGTATCCTTGTTGTAGATGTGAACAGTCCTCAAGCCGCCCAGGACCAAAAAGTAGTACTTCGAACCATCTTTTTCAACGTTTTTGTGCTTTTGCAGTTATTCAACCAAATCAAGTACATATTGCTTTGAATTTTGTGTTGCATGAATCTTTATCTAACAGTTACTCGTTACACCCAATAGTGCCCGTCGTATTGATAAAAACATTAACGTGTTTGAAGGCATATTCAGCAATCCCTACTTTTACTGCATTTGGATATTCATCGCCGTATTCCAAGTCATAATAGTACAGTTTGGCACATTCGTCTTTAACGTTACAGGGCTCAATGGACCTTATTGGGCATCGTGTATTCTGGTCGGTCTGCTGTCATTGCCGGTAGGGCTTGTATTGAGACTCCTTCCCGATGAGATATTACCATGGGTGTGGTGGCGAGGCTCTCATCAGACGCTGCCTATCGCAAACGAACCTCGGGCAGTGTCTGTTGGTGGCAGAACTTCGGTATCTATACACTCCGACGTTAGTAGTCCGCGGGCGGTGCTTCATGGAAAGAGTGCAAGCACTTTCTCGAGTGGAGTTGGTGATCTTGATAGTGCTGCTGCTCGTGAAAATTGGCAACAGACTCTGGAAAAGGTTCCCGAACTTAAAATCTTTACGTCGATACGTGGCAGTGGTGAGACACATGTGAAGTTATTGCTTTAGTGGAAGACAGTGTTAACCATTGTTTAACACAGGTCGTATTTATTCGGAACGAGCTCCAGCATCTCGAGATGGACGGCCGCCGAGTCTCAGCACCATGGACGGAACAACCACCAACACTGCCAAAAGACCTGCATCTTCATACAAGCTGAGTAAACGTGCAGCGACCATGCCACCGGTCCGTACTGGAGGATCTAGTGCTGTCCTGGCTGGTATTGGTATAGAATTAGCAGGAACAGGCTTCCGTCCCTCAGGAAATAACAAGAGTGCTGCGCAACCAGCGTCGCAACGTGGTAGTACTGGTGGCTCCTCTTCTCGCCTCGTATCACCAAAATCGCCTGTGAAAGTAGCAACAAAACAAGTAGATGAAGAGGAAGGTGATGTGAGTGTTGGGAGTAGTGATGAACAATTAGCAAAGGGGAAAGGATTTACTAAGCCCCAGTAAAAAATACGATTTCCCATGAGCATGTAGTATGATATCGTCCATTTACATATATTAGTATGAAACAATAAAAACATTCAATTCAATCCAAAGTAGTATTGTATAGATAGTCTTGGCAAGCCTTTCCCACAAAGAGTAAGGTACATAGCACAAATGAGCCAGTTCAAATGATATTGAGTGATATTGCAAGTTTTAAGCACAAACGAGAGGTAACAAATCATTACGCCTAAAAATACACAACTTATTCAGAGCTTGAGGCTGTCGAGACTAGCGTTGAGATCTTCTGTGCGCTTGGCCAGGATCTCACCGATTTCAGGTCTGGATTTTCCGCTCTTCATCAATTCTTCAAAAGTGGCCAACATTTCAAGGTCAATTGGAACTGGTTGTCTACAGGTTTGTGGAGAGTATCAGCAGAGCTCAACAATTAGGATTGTGTAGCTTTGAGACGTACCCCATCCAGGTTGCGAGAACGCTATGTTCATGTACAGGATCGTCTGTGTGAGGATGAATCAACACACTAAGATGAGTTTGAGCAGTTATTGATATGCTTGTAACAAGAAGTTTGAAACAAAGTAATAGCGTACCTGTGTTCACCACGATTGACAACCATCCACGAGAAGACGACTCCAGTTTCCAAAGGTGAGAATGTCTGGAAGTTGGGTATAGATGAGTAATTCGCTGCTGGAGTAGAGACAACAGTCTTATGCAAGGAAACATGCTTACGTTAATCTCAAACATGCCGACAGTATGTGGACCAACGGGCTTGGAGTGGATCATATAGACTCTATGATTTTTTTTGTGTGAGTCAAAGTGAGAATTGTGTTGCAGATTTGATGATGCTGGTTCTGGCAAAGATCTTCGATCTCAAGCGACCCTCCGAGGTAACTCTCAAAGAGCTGAACTCAAAAACTTGGAAGAAAACTTCAGTTACAACTCAACAAACATATACCTGATTTCAGGAAATTCGCGTCGAAAATCGTCGTGGAGCTTGATGATTGATTTTACTGATTTTGCATTGTTTTGCCAGAAATATACATGGAAATCCTAACGAGAAGGACGTAGTAGGTTGGCACAGATTATCATTGAATGCAGCAATGTAGCTCTTGTTCACAGCACTTACGAATCCGTTGCCTTGAGGCATGTTGCGGATAGGAGGAGGAAACTTTTCATAAAAGGGAGATCGTTCAACACCGTCAGCTCGTGGTGGATTGATTAGATCGCCATGGTCTGTCTTTTTATATGGCAAGGTCATTGTAACCAAGGTCATTGTAACTTGTTCTTCCTGTACAGGCTGCGATGGCTACTGGGTAGAGGCGGGAAATTGCTATGACTTTGATGGTAAAGATGGCTGTCTCTGAGAGTGCTTCTTCTGTCTGTTTGTGAGAATGCTACGTGTGAAGTTGGACAAGAGTGAACCGGACGCGAGGTTCGGGATTTGAAATGTCACAAGAAGTGGGAAGCTGCTGCAATAAAAAGATTAGATCATTATGAGCAATGTGGCATAAATCCTGCATTTCAGGCTTGTTCTCGAATTTGCGAAAAATCGTGCGTGTTTTGCGTCCTTTTGCGAGTTGACTGATCACAAAGCAAGTCACACTTTTGCTTGGTGAACGATCGCAAATTCCGTCTCTATCTTGTAATTGGACGGAAAGTATCCAAGCATCAATTAGAATTTGGCGCGTCGAACTGCTATTGACTTTGCCATTACCAAATGAGCTCCTCTCACCTTCCTGTCCACAGATGCGAATCGCAGGCTAGAAAGACAACAGGATTTATAACGAGTCGTAGCAAATACGTACGAATACACGAGTAAATGTTCAATACATAGTAAAATGTCTCAAACCTAGATATAATTTACATGTCTGGTCTCTTTGATAGAGACTCCCTCTCTACTCCCTACCAACTATTTGGGGTCTATGAATGCAGAAGAGCTGCTTTTCGGTGTAGATTAAATCGCTTTAATATACATTTTTTGCTTCGTGAAAAAAACCAAAAAAGCACAAGATCGACAGTGCCAGGACTTGAACCTGGGCACGTAAACGTATTTGATTTCTAATCAAACGCCTTAGACCGCTCGGCCACACTGTCATAATTGATTGATAAGGTACTTCCTTCAAATGTTATGATCACACTGTGACAAAGGGTCACCATCTCATATTGCAAAAAAAGCAATGCAATATCTCCTATAATCCCAATAGAATGCATGAGCAAAAAAAAGCAATATCTCCTTTCACATTACTCTGTAACCACTCGGGCACTTCGACCGTAAGAAAGTTTGAAATTTCGAGACTCCTAAACGGTTTGCTAGCCTCACCTAATTTTTTTAAGACTTCATATCAAAACCAGGGCACTATCCTATTAAAACAATAGTTTTAGGTATGTGCTGATGAATTCAGTATTCGTTCCTTATAGTTCTGCATTCAGGGAACGAAGTAAATACATTCCAACAACAATAATGTTGAAACCTCGTTTTACAATCATTTCGAGACCCATGCCTTCAATTCCCAATCTCTGGCCGGCTATATACAAGGTGAACGTTCGGATGGTGTATTGCTGCGTCAGTATCTTTGCTGCGGTGGTGTATTGCTGCTCGATAATTTGTTGCAGGGGTTCTTCAGGATTTAAAGGTCCATAGTTTCTCAAATAGTGGATTCGCTGCCGATTTAGGCTTCAAAAGCACAAACTACAGCTGATCTGAGCTAGCTAATAATAGTTGCGTGAGATTGTGTCCTCGTTATCACCACGAAATGTTGTAATGCTCCTCCAACAGGAGAGGAGAAGTTCTAGTGCAATAACAATGAAGTCCCAAGAGTCAATAATCCAATCAATTAGCATCAAATGGTGTCGAGTCGTCCTTTTCTGTTGGCAAGAATGTGGCAAATTGAAATATCGAGGTGCGTATCCGTGAATCACCGCTCCATCCCTTCGACCGTGGCAAGCATCGTGCTGCAAGCCTTAACAGAATGAGACCATGTGCTTTTGAGTGTAGTAAATGTGATCTAGATGTTTAATGCAGCTCTTCATCAGCACCAGCACATTTTCCATCCATTGAGTTCAATTGATTAATCAAGACAACTCCTTGTCACTTAGCACTTCCAGCAGGTTTCTTAATCCATACAGAACCAGGAGTTTTCTCGAACTCGTTAGAAAAACAGTCCATGTTCAAAGAGTTAAAGCAAGTCCCTGGGCTGGAGCTCCTTGTTCTAAATCTACAGCTCTTGAAATTTCTCTTGAGATTCTGGGGTATCAAATTCTTACGTAATGAGGCCGTCGTGGGTTGGGAAGTGGACTCTGAAGCGGTTTGTTCTTGGAATTATGAAAAGTAGGACTTTTCCAAGAAATCATGGAGCCAGTGTACGTCTGCCAACGGAAGTCGTATTCAGGGCCACTCTGAAGTAATCACCTATGAGATACTGGTATGGAATTAGTGGCTGGGAAGGTCAAGTCGGTTGTTAGCGTATTTTCACACAACCAGGCACTCTAAGAATCGATACGCAATATAAAGTGGCATAGATTCAGCACTTTCCTACTTTGGGTGACTGTCGAACTAGTCCCATTTCCTAAATGCGGCAAACAAAGAAAAGCCGTCCATTGCGTGTGATGCTCCATGATGAGGTTGATGAAGATGAGACTTCAGTTTGAAAATTCGACATGATCACAGCAGCTCTGATATTTCATTGGATAGCCAACATAAATGGACCATTTAATTCCTGAATCACGAAAAAACTGGATTGTTAAAAACTTGTTACAAAATTTGTTGAATTACAATTTGAAGAAAGCATGAACGACCACGTTTGCACCTTAGCCCCCATCTTCATAATCGAGATCTTACAGTGACCCGCTTACGGTTGAAGAATTCAGATTTGTCGTCAAAGGTTGATAAGAAGGATTGGGTGGTTTCTTGAGTATGGTCACTCATCGAGTTCAGGTGAGCTTGATGGATTCCTATTGTCAACGACGAGTGCGATAAAATAATAGGAATCACCTACGAACCTACGCCACGGTCCTCGTTGCGGTTTTTGAGGGAGTACTTGCGAGGCATTCAACAGTCTCGTTGTAACGTGAACAAGTAAGCATGTCAGAGTGGCCGAGTGGGTAAGTGAAGACGAATCTTTATCAGAAAAGGTTTGCTTCACTCGAAGTGCTTCATCCGTTGGAAGTCATAAGGAACGTATACAAGAGACGTGTTTGCATTCTTAACCATAGCAAAGACATGATAGTCCTAAGACGAGTTCACTGGTAAGCGACTGGTGCAGGAGTCTTGTCGACAAAGTTGCGTAAAAGATCTATCCAAGAAACAAGAAACAAATCACTAAGACGACGCGACCAAAAGGGAGCCTATAAAGACAAGAAACGAGTTGGCACCGTCACATGCGCGAGGCTGGCACAGTTTGCAGTAGCGCACTTACAGATTTAGAATCATTTAGAGGCATTTGGCACGAAAACAGCAAAGACGTGATTGGATGTATGTCGGCAGTAGCTTCTCGACAATCAACTTCCCCTCCACGTAATTTCCTTACAGTGGCAAGCAGTATAGTGCAGTTGTGCTCACAACAGCAGTACGAGCGACGTGGTGATTGTCGTCCAAGAACCAGTTGTGGATCTCACAAATGTCGATCCACTTGATTTATTCTCAATTAATCAAGTAAGCCTTAGTCGCCGTTGTCTTGTTTCAGTGTATCTCATTACTGCGAAGCTCGACCATGAAACTTGACCAAAAAAGGCGTGTTATCCGAAACCGTCTATTGATACTTCGTCATCATCATTTCCATCATCGGAAATCATCAATATTTGTCCCCTCTCTAGATTTGCTGACTTGATCATCTGTCGAAGTGACCTGGCAACCACCATCTCTACAACAAACGTGGGCGGAAGTCGAAAAAAATCGTGAACTGCAGGATTTGAACCTACGCGGGAAATCCCACATGATAGCGAAATGATTCGAGTCATGCTCCTTAACTAATTATAAGTCCTGTTAGTGAACCCGAAACAGTGATGGACCACTCAATTGACTTGACTCACCCACTCGGACAAGTTCACATGTTTTCCAAGCGAAACCAAACTTCCTACAAATACCACGTATCCTCCCCCAAACGTAAAAAAAAATTGCGGAACGAGTTTAAGGATCTCTTTAAGGAACGATGGTGTGTCAGTCGCGGCCCACTGGTAGTAAATATAGTAGGGGAACAAGTATGGGTTGCACTGGATTCGGCGGGTGCCGTGGTTGGTCACAACTAAGTTGAGGGACTGACGCAAACGTAATTCCAGTAACGTATGGGGAGTAATTAGCAACTTCAGTGGTTCTTAAGTGTTTTACATATATTTGCGGGACTATAATCCCAATAAAATGCATGAGCCAGAAAAAAAAGATAGATTTTAGGGCGCCTTAGGCAGCATGTACGTAGCATTTAAGATCACATTTCGTAATATATAGTCTTCGCTCAAAAACAGGGGAAAACAGCACAACCTTAATTTCTGTTACAGACATCGGCTTCGATGATCACGAGGGCTCTATCTCGCATAAGATGTGCATGATTAGTGTGGGAAGGAAATGATCTATATTGTATGCAATTGTTTCTAAATATATGCTGTGTAGTGGGAGCGCTTTGATAACTTTCATATAAGTCATGAGCTGCTCAAAACCACGGGAAGAAAGGAAGCACCTATCGTCTCCAATAATCGTAGAAGCTGTCACCAAACACTTTCATGTTTTCGCTCAACATGTCCCATCTGCATATAGAAAATTACGATTAAATACGTGAAAATGGACACGATTACAAATGTAAACCACTCCTTACCTGGTCATATGTTTGGTTTCTCCTCGTCTGTTAGAGTCTCGTTGTTGGTAATCAGCACGTAACCAGTCCTCGGCGACGGTTAGCAAGGGCGAGTTCCATATGGCATCTGGTCGTACTGATTGGCGAGCTGCCTCCAGTTCCGGGAAGACGGTTGCATCACCCACTGCACGGAAGTGCACCATTTCACCATTGTTCATATGACAAACATGAGTTGGCCAGTTTCCTTGTAGTGAATAGAAGGTCAGATCAACAGGATATCTTATTCGATACTTTTACGAATTCGCATACCTAGACCGTCGTAGATGTGGGTTGCATACAGAATTGTGCAGCCTCGTTCTTCAGTTTCTTTTTTCAGCCATTTCAGCAGTTCTGAACGAACCAAAACGTCCAAATCAACAGTGACTTCATCCAATAATAATAACGTCCACGGAGCCATTAGGCCCAAGACTATCTGCACTCGTCGCCTTTGTCCATCCGAGACCTCATTCATCTTCCATCCTAAGAGTTTAAAATTGAGAACAAACCACGGCTTCAAACCCATTCAAAAGTGCGCAAGATGTGCCAACCTGGATCTACATCAAGAATGTCCAGTAGCTTTGCGCAACGTTCATGATGTACTTCGGCATTGAGAGATTTCAGCAGCCTAGACACAGGCACCTCGCCTTTGACAACAGGATTTGCAGCCCATTCAGTTCCCAAGTATGTGACTCCCTAAATAAAGGAAGATATTTAGCGGTCATGGATGGTCCAAGCAGGCCAAAATTCCGGAAAATATTCGTGTTTGAGGTACAAAAACTTGACTCATCGAAGTTATACTAGCTCTGGTAAGCAAATAACTTACAGGAGGAGCATCGAAAAAGCATCGGTGACCCAAAATGAAGGCTTCCCCTACGTTAGTATTGAAAAACGTCACAAATCAGGGAAGGCCACACGACTTCCATTTCTAGAGATACCAACCTCTCGTCAACCTCTTTCCGGCCAACACTTTGAGGAGTGTGGACTTTCCAGCACCATTGTGACCTTGAAAGAGAGAAGATGAGATCGGGGTCGTTGGGTAGGTGTGTCTAAGTGTGGCTAGGTGTGGCATCTCCACCAGCAGATTCGGAAGAGGATTTCAGCTTCGATGAGACGACAATAAGTGATTCGTACCAACAAGGAGACATCTTGAACCATAAGGCAACTCCAACGAGAAGTCTTTCAAAATCATTGGCGATTCTTCGATGCCAAATGAAAAGTTGAGTTTGCGGACTTCAATGGCCAAATCCGATCGTAGAGCACCATCTATCAAGTGGATCAAGTAAGTACAATGATGAATGCAGTCACGGGCAGTCTTGGAACTGTGGATCAAGAGGTAGATCAAGATGTTTTCACGATACACACCTATAGGTTCTTTTGGTGGATGGACCAGAGGCTTGAGCAGGCTCATTTTATTCATGATTTGAGCGGTGATTAGACTGGTACCGGTTGATTGAGTCTTGCCTGTGCTGAGTTTGAAGTGTTGGAGAAAATGAAAGATTTACACATCTGCAGAGCAAACGAATCGCTGAATATTTACGTGTTATAACGCGTTAAAGTCTCGTCCTATGCTGTTCCGGCTGCGAATATGGCCGATAACGCAGTTCGAATGTGCTGTGGTTGTCGATAAGAAGCTCTTCGAATTCTCACCCAATTTCCAAAAAGCACGACTTTTAAGGCTCCCAGCTTGACAATGTTGCAGGAATCAAACGACAACAACGTGATTGATTCCGATAGCTCAGATCATAGATGTAAGTGTCCTTATTCACAACCTCGGAGCTAGTCTTGTCTGTCAAACTTACACACGTTTGACTTGTTTCCTGATTCACTGTCTTTATTGAATCTGTTCTGAATATTTCGTCAACTAATTCGATTTATTCTAATTTAGATGCTCACAGTACACGTATAATTTCAGCTGAGGAAAGGGAGTTTGTTGTTGAGCTGCCAGAGCGTCATCCACATAGAACACAGCTTGCTCGACTTTATCAAATCACGAGTCCAGGGCCTCCAAGACTCAATATATTGGTACCAAGAACTCGTCGTATAGAGGTCCCTTCTTCTGATGATGCTCAATCAACTACCACTGCTCCTGCTACTGCTCTACGTAACAGCGCGACTCAACGACCACTACAACATCAACAGCCTTCATCTGAATGGTCTGCTGAAAGTAGATACAATCCGTCCCTGCCCAGCTCTATGCCTATTCACTCATCCTATTCTGTGAATGGTCCAAACACTGGTTTGGCTGGTCGTATGCACCTCAACAACAACAGTCGTCAAACAAATGGATTCCAAGAGTCATCTCCTTCATTACCAAATGACCGAAATCAACAGACATCTCCTATAAGACCAGCAAATATAGATTCCAGCAATAGCTATAGCAACAATAGTCGTCCTCGTATACCCGCAGCACCAATCGCTCAAACACATCTGCCACAACCACCTACTGCTAGTGGTGCTAGTAGGCCTGTGACAGCTGCTGTAGCTACCTCAGCATCAAGTTGGAGTGCCGCTTATAGTAGAGAGGAACCAACATCATCGCCCTCGTCATATAGGGAGTCTGCCTTGAATACAGACCCTTGGAGTAGAGATACATCGTATAGAGAAACGTATGAAGTCGCACCACAACAACAAGACGAAAAATATCAGTGGGGAGTGCCTCCTCCGTCAAAAACTATTAATAGCCCTGCACCAACACCTCCATCATCCTCGTTGAGATCTGGTACTCGACATGCGCCTGCACCAAACGCATGGGGACGTACTTCTGCTCAAAATAGACGTACAACTCCATATGTACGTAATCCATATGCCCATCTAGGTCGCTCAGATGCTTTTGCTATGCGAGGAGTCGCATCTTCCAACCCGCCATCCTCAGTAACAGATCAAGAATCAGAGGCTGGTGATGAAGCAGAACAAAAATCTGGTTGGATGAGGAGCGACGAAATTCCTCGTCCAGAAGATCTGCGATCTGATTTGACAATATTGAAGGACGTCAAACCAGTCACCAGTTATTTGGAAGAACTAGACAGATCAGGCACAGTAGATGAAGCAGAAATGTTACAAAAGGCAAAATGGTCGGTCGAAGGCAAAAACCCAATTCCACAAACATCATTGCCTCCAACCACTCAGCAGCGTCGCAGTTTAACTCGATCTGGTAGATTGGCGACTGCTTATGCTTATGACCAACCCTTTGAATCGTCTGTCGGGCCATCAGGTATGATTCAAGTCGACACGCGGTATATGAATAGTATTAAAGTGCTAATTGGTGTCTATAGGGCTTCCATTCTTTAGAATGAATAGACGAGAGATGACTACAACCACCACTACTACCGCTACTACCGAAGTCGTCGAAACCACTACTCTTGTTGACGAAGATGGTCAAACTGTAAATACCGATGACGCTACCGCGATTGGCCATGATGACACTACCATTGTTAACCATGACGGTGCTTCTAGAGCTGATAATGTACAAACAGCACAGCACCACCAGCACTATGAAAACAATTATGAGAATACTGGCGAAGCTTCCAATCGTCCAGAACATCAAGGAGGCTCTGAGTATAGTGGTGCTGGTGGATCTCAACAACCATATAATGTTGGAAATGGTACTGGTGATGATATCACGAATGAAGCCTCTCGTAGCAGCCCAGGTATCTCAAGTCCAGAGTTACGTACTACACGGCCAGAAACTCCATACTCTCGAGATATGACATCCAATCGTGAAGCCTCTGTAAATGCTCGACCTGCCTCGCCAGGACCATCATCTGTTACATCAAGCACTCAGCGTACAACTGTCAACTTCCGCATTGATAATATGCGAGCTAATGCTGGACGAGACGTCTTTCGTGAAACATTACGAGGTTTGGGAGCAACTCGAACTCATGTCTTTGCGTCTCGAGGGTTTGGGGTTGCAGGAGTACCGTCTCGAGCTGTCGCTGAATTCGAACGTCGTATGGCTGAAGGTGTGTTTATAGGAGGTAATCGTTTGACGTATCGATTGGCTCGAGCAGATGAGATTCCATCTGTTGGCAATCGTGGTACACCTGCAACTACAGCTACAGCAGCTCCTGTTGCGACAAATGTATCTGGAATTGTTGTATCATCACCAGCTTCTCCATATAGTGGTAGTAGTAGTACCGCAACAACCATAACCTCATTACATCCACTACCAACGGCAAGCAAACCAAAGTCAAACTGGTCGATAGATTATGAGGATTGAGATGTAATTAAGATGATGCTATATATAAATGGATAAGATCATGCTGTTACATAGATACTTTGGTAGTGGTGATGAGTGTAGCAAGTGTATAAAATACAAAAATATGTACAGATCTAGCTTGTATATAACACAATAGTATATTCTGATTCACTGATCAAGAATAAATCGGACCAGAATCCCTCTTTTACTATCCGTTGTCGGATTTGGGTGTCTTTGGCTGTTGCTGGTTTTGGGATGTCTGAATGCTGTCACTATCGTGAAATCCCAAGTTTTTCATTTCATCAGGAGCCATTAGACCACTAGTATATAGGAAGTGATTTCAGTTCGTGAAGCAAACCCCAGAGATTCGACGAATGCAAGAGCTTTCTTCAACCAAGCCTCTCCAATCATCCAAACAAAGGTGAATGTTCTTACTGATCCATGCGACATTGCAAGTAAGCCTTTGAGAACTCTTTACACTTTGAATGCTTGCCTTCAGCTTGCTTGATGCATTCCATAAATGTTTTTGCAGCTGCTTTGCAGTCGCCTAGTAGAAGGGGATTGGTCAAGAACAACAAGCATTCAAATGTTTTTCAAGATGAACTACCATCCAAGTCCAATGGGAAGCTTCCTCTTTCAGGAGGTGACGGTTTTGAAAACCTCTGAAAACTAGCAAAACAGTGATGTTTGAATGGCTGAAATTGGAGTTGAAATCAGGGGATTGGATCGATTGAATGCTTACTTGGATCCTATACTCATCAGCCAAGTTTTGAGAATGCACTTGAAAAGTAACTGGTAAGTGTGAGAAAGCTGAGTTTGAAAATTGGATGAAGAAGGTAACGTTGCATGGACGAAGGTAGCATTGGACACAGAGAGTTTACAGCTAGCGGAATGGCGGCTTTTATCTTAAATATCTACTTGCTACTATGTGGAGAACTATAAGGAACTGTGCTCTTTTTCTTTGTTGTGATGCGAAGTTGCTCACTCGCTATTTGTAGCAAGCGAGAACGTGATGGATGATTCACACGCTTTTACGTGACTTTTGATTGACATATCTGATTGCTCACTCTAATAAGGCAGATTGATTCATTCATTGTCGCTCCACCGTGATTGATGTGCTTGAAATAATCGCTGCTTGCTTTAAACTGGAACGAAAAACCACAGACGAGCAGGAGTTCATTCATTATTTGGTGCACAGTAGGCAGGACATACGTTACATAGCGCACATAGCATCAGAACTAGATAGCAATCAAGACATCATCAGATGGCTGCTGGACGTGCTACTGTGGTGAGTAGCACCCAAGAAGACATTCGCGGATTTGTGAGTCTGTTTTGCATAGATCTGCTGCCCCTACATCGGAATGACGGCCATATTCCCATGCACCATGCTCCTACTAACATCATCTATACTCACTCCCACTCATCATTCATAGGGTGAAAACTATGAAAAGGTTGAAAAAATCGGGGAAGGAACATATGGTGTCGTGTACAAGGCAAAGGACAGAACGACCGGAACCATCGTCGCATTGAAGAAAATCAGATTGGATACTGAAGATGAGGGTGTCCCTTCCACTGCCATTCGTGAAATATCCCTCCTCAAGGAACTCAACCATCCAAATGTCGTCAGGTATGTACAATACATGTGATTGAAGGCCTATTCATAATTATCTTGATCATTTGCAATCGTTTCCATTGATTTAATCGTTTTGCCATACTTATTCATCGTCTTGCTGATGATGATGCTACAACTGGGGTTTGGTTGTGCCTCAAGTGACTTAAACTCGCTAAGTCACAGGTTGATTGATTTATTAACACTAGACTACTCGATATCGTCCACAATGATGAAAAATTGTACCTCATTTTCGAATTCTTGGATTTGGACTTGAAGAAATACATGGATACGACTGCGCCATACGGATTGTCTGCAAACCTCGTCAAGGTATGATAAAAGTGATGATACAATGATGATCCAATGATCAGATGACGATGAGAATGATCAAACAACCCACATGCGCTGATGTTCTCTCTATCTTTACTAGAGCTACATGTATCAACTCTTGAAGGGCTTGCACTACTGCCACTCTCGACGAATCCTACACAGAGACTTGAAACCACAGAACTGTAACTCAACATCAATGATCATTCTCATCTCTCTAATGCTAACAATCTTATCCCCTGACCTTCAATAGTACTCATTGATCAACACGGTGCACTCAAACTAGCAGACTTTGGTTTGGCTAGAGCCTTTGGTATCCCACTAAGAACCTACACTCATGAAGTCGTCACACTATGGTATCGAGCTCCAGAAATCCTATTGGGAGGCAAACACTACTCAACTTGTGTCGATATGTGGAGCGTCGGTTGCATCTTTGCTGAAATGTGTCTCCGACATCCTCTCTTCCCTGGTGACTCTGAAATTGATGAGATCTTCCGTATCTTCAGGTATGTGAATGGAGAAATGAACATGATATACAGGAGTTAACTTGTTGGCTAGGATAAATCATGGCTTCCACGTGTATCACAAAAAATCATAAAATTTTTACCATTAACTAACAAACAAAACACACACACAGGACTCTGGGTACTCCAAACGAATCTACTTGGAGTGGCATCTCTGCTCTGCCAGACTACAAACCTTCATTCCCGGTTTGGGGTGCTCAAGACTTGGGAAAAGTGGTGCACAATCTCGATGCTGACGGTCTGGATTTGTTAAAGGTGAATATCCCATGCTATCCAATTATTACTGGGGTCTTTCGCCATAAGATCATTCCGCCCTGACATCATTTTTTAGCGAATGCTTGTGTATGAGCCAGGTCGTCGAATCTCTGCCAAACAGGCATTGGCTCACCCATATTTCGGAGGAATGGATCAAATGTAGCTGGGTCTACGCAAAACTACTAACCTACAAAGACCACTTTATACTCCATGTTCATATTTAATAACTCAAAGTAAAGGGACGTTTATTATTTCCCCCACTTAATGTACACTACTAAAAACAGAAAGGTATTACACAAAGAACTCGACAATTGGTTTGTGAACAAGATACAATTCTCAAATCCGTGAGATGTCTTGTTTTTCCAAGTGTGTTTTATTTGACTGTTTGAGCATATGACTATAATACTATTGTTCAACTGACGAAACAAATTGCGTGAGACTCGAAAGTCTACTGAATTTGGTCAAACAAGGTCCATGCTGTTAAAATCGTCTTCCAAGTTTGCGAGCTCATCCTGTAAAGCGTCCATATCATCGTCGTCGTCTTGAGCATGAGCTGGAGTTGTCGTTTTTGGAGTAGCCATTTGAGACGATCGACTTTGAGTATTGGCAGAATTTGCTTTCGTGCTTGCTGGTGTTTGTGGAGAATCCACAGATTGTCTGACAGGAGAATCAACAGATTGTCTC
Source organism: Synchytrium microbalum (assembly GCF_006535985.1). Lineage (NCBI taxonomy): Eukaryota > Fungi > Chytridiomycota > Chytridiomycetes > Synchytriales > Synchytriaceae > Synchytrium > Synchytrium microbalum. Next base: position 53,123 of record NW_022158401.1, on the reverse strand, counting down.
ACAAAAGCTGACGTGGTTGGGTCTTCTTCGGCTTCTTGATCGACTGCACCCGAAACTGGCCTACCATCCCTAACAACTCCTTGTTCTACGTCAACCTGAGCCCCTTGAGTCAAAACCCCAAGTGAAACCGCATCCTTCAACAACCAAAACTTTATATTCTTCGGTATCAACGTCTTGACCTTCATCGGCGATTTCAGTAACGAGCCCTTTGGCAATGGAGTAGTCCCAATCGCGTCTTTGATTGATGCGACAATGATAGGATCGACTGATGCTGGAAGTAGCGCCGATTCGTGTTTGGGCGAGAGGATTCTGTGTGTGTATGAGAGCGCGTCAGTGGAGAGGGGCTGCCAGTGGCGTGGGACGTGGTCTGGTTGTGTGTCGGATAGTTTGCTGGGAGGGTGAGAGGGGCGTGTGTAGCGGGTGGAGGAGAGGCTGAGTGCGCTTGCAGCTTGAGATTCGTCGGCTTGAGACATTGACGGTTCGTCTTGTAATGGAGCCGTTTCGTCCTCACTTGCACCATCATGCTGAGAGGTTTCAGAGCCAACTGACTCACCGGGCGATACAGGATCCGGGAACATCATGTCCGTATCAAGCGTTCCACCATTCGCAGAATCGGGCGTCACGGATCTAGACCGTCGACGCAGCATGGCGATAGCTGCCCATGCAATAGAGTTACGACTTGCGAGAGAACTTGCACGTGCGACGAAGGGGGTTGATGGTTTTGTAGATGGGATTGTGAGTGATCCCGAACTGTCATTTTGGTTGGTTTCAATCAGTCCGCGTGATGAGGTGCGAGGGACTGAGAGTGTTGTACTTTGTGATGTCGAGTTAGTTGTTGTTGATGTAGCGTTCGTATCTGTCGTATCAGGTCTCGTTATGGATAGTGATGGTGTAGACGCAGTTATGGGTCTTGTAGGTCCTAGCGAAAGCATGGATGACGATTCATTTGATGATTCACCGCCATCAGCAGATAATGGTCGCTCCTTGTGTGATTTGACCCAGTTTCGTTGTATGGACGTGGGCCGGCTATCTTTTCGTAATAACGCAGATCCACGTCTTTTCCAGGATTCTTTGCCTGGCACCTGCATCGATTCTTCAGACTCTGTGCGTACCGATTTAGCAGATTGGCTGGCAGCTAGACTTGGTCTTGACGATCCTATCATGATCCCTCTCCGCGATCCACGTAGCGCGTCTCGTAATGCTTGTTCAGCCTTCAACTCTTCAGCCGATTGTGCCTTTTCGGCATCATCTGTCTCCGATGCGTCAGACTCGTCAGGTGTTCTCGGTGAGGTATGGTATTCATCATCGTGAGAGTACTGGTCTTGAAAAGCGATCGTCTTGTGTGGTTTAGCACTACTACTAATCTCGTTACTCTTTGCAGCACTCATTATCCCCGACCCTCTACGAATCTCAGCATCAAACTTCCCCTTCATGGTCCACCGATACCGTCTCGCCGTCTCAACCATAGACTCCCTAACACGGATCCGCTCTACCGCTTGTCTTCGCACTCGAGTCATCTGCACAAGCACTCTGTGATTGAATTCATCTTGCGTCATGCCTTCATGACCTAGCGGCGAGCCAGCAGCGATTTGATCAAGTGGTGCGTTGTCATGTTGAAACGAAATTTTGTTATCTAGGTCCATGACTTCGTATTTTCGCATGAATTGTTCGGCAGCGGCTTCGGATCCGAAAATATTTAGGGCTGCTTGGTTGATGTTGTGAGGGATGGGGACTGATGAACGACGGCGCGATGCACGGCGAGAAGTTGTTGCAGGCTGTGCTTCTAGCGGTCTGATAAATGACACCCGGGCCGGATCACTTTGGTGGTGAGGTACAAACGTGTCTTGTGGCGGATGGTGATCTTGTGCACTTGCAAGTTGTGGTAATGGATCCACTCCCTTCAAACCTTTAAAATGCACGGTGAATTCCTCTGGCTGTGACTCTGTGCGTACCACGGATTGTCGTAGGTTGCTGCCGAGAGATTGTAGCTGTTGTGTGGTTGAAGTTGAGCGACTTGGTACATGGCTATCCGCAATGACGTGCTCTATACGGTCTTCTGGTGCTTTATCAACTTGGATTTGTGTCTCGTCTTGTTTCGAGAATAGTGCTTCAATCTTCCGTTTACGCTGTTGGTGAAAAAGTAGATATATTTAGAGACAGTTCATAATCATTGTATCAAAAGTCGTCACACGAACCTGTAGGAAATTATTCATTTTTTTAGCCCGTTCGTGCTCCTTCCTCTCCTCCATCAAAGCTGTTGCTTCAATTCCTTGTTTGGCAATCAATTTGCGTTGATGAGCGATTTTTTCATTCCAAAAAGCCAGTTTCGAGTCTCGATTATTTCGATTCGTCTCGACCATATACGCCTCGAGTGAATTTGCGAGAGATTCCAGGCGTGCATTTTCTGCTTTTGTCCTTCGTGTCATTTTTGTCCTGCCTCGTGTCGCCGCAAATTGTTAAAGGTCTATAAATTCAAACAATGAGTCAAGACAATAAAGGTAAATCATGATAATTGAAGCCAAGCATGTTCTCCAGTGCGTACCCTAACTGACCTTTTGTAGAAGAGACAGCTCTCCCTCCCTCTTCCGCAGACGAAAAGATGAACAAGTTGAGGCAGCTTCCCAAGACGATTGAAGTTAGTGTTCTTGCTCGGTATTTTTATAAAAGATTATGCATGAAATTGAGCACTTTTGGCTACAAATTGGTGCCTGAATAATATCTCTGCTCCGTTTCATTCACCCCATTCACGCATTTAGGAATACTTGGCAAACTCTCGCGCAACAGACCCAGCCAACATTGAAAAGAACAATGCTCCAGCACGAGTATATTTAGAGGACTCTGTACTTCCTCTTCTCATTGAAGGACTGAAGGCTTTAAACAGGGAACGGTGAGCGTTTTATGCACTTCAATCTCTTGGACGTCGCATTAAGCAATGCTTCATATAGGCCGCCGAATCCGTCAGAATGGCTGGGCATGTATCTCGTCCGCAATTCAAGAGCTGACTAGATAAATACAATTCCGATACAACCTATACCAAGTAATAGTTTTGGCAAATGTAATGTATTTTTGTTTTCAAGAGCAAAATATACAAGACAAGACAGCTTATTGCTTCAAGTTAGCAATGGTGACTTCAACCTCGACACCAGGTTCAATTGCAATGGAAGTCTATTTATGCAAAAACAGGTGTCAAATATGTTGTTAGTGACCAACCCAATTTACGCCAAACGATGTAAAGGCACTTACGATTTGCTTGACTACATCAGAAGGCGAGTGCAAGTCAATGACACGTTTATGAATCTTCATTTCGTATCTGTCCCACTAATTTGAGGATATAATATGAGTTACGCAGTTACGGGGAAATCTGTATATGTATGGCAAGCCAAATAATTCAACTTACAGTCTAAAGAGATGAATGTGTGAGTATTGTGAAGGATGTCTTAATAGAAGCTTGATAATTGCGTTACCTTTGAACCTTCACCACAAGGAGTCTTTCGAGTAGTGATGCGCAAAACCTTTGTAGGCATGCGAACAGGGCCCTTGACTTTGAGTTGCTTGTCCTTTGACTTTTGGATCAAGTCGGCACAGACTAGGCGTGTGTAATGGTTGTGAGAATATTGAACGTTTTTCAGAGATGCAAGCTGATTCATCCATCGTCCAAGTTGGCAATGACTGATATCAATATCAGTCAATATCTACACAACAGCCCAATACTGTCGGGTACATACCCTTTTCCAAGTTCTTTACATTTCTGCTCAACAATGTGATTCGAATGCGATGAATCTTTGTCTCTGGGGTTTCTTCGTAGCCAGCCTTCTTTTGTGGAGGGACGTATGCCATGATGCTTTTAAGTGGATGGATATAATATCAGAGTGTCAGGATGTATGAGTAGCTTCAAACGTCACCGAGATGTCGTTGCTAGTTTAAGCTTCGATATTGCTAGTAGAGAAGGGAAGAGTGTGAATTTATGTTGGACGTGAATAATAGTATTGCGTATTCCCTATGCAGTACTTGCCTGAGTGAGCGTTGTGAAGTCTTCACTTTGTTGAAAAAGAACAAACAGTGTGGTGTGGCTTGTACTATATAGCTCACCCAAAATAATGCAGCAGTCAAACGCCATCAACAAGGAGTTTCTACGCGTAGGCAACTAGAACATATTGTTTTCGGATATATTTGAGGTTATTCATCGCATTTCTGTCAAGTCAGCCTTGAGTAAAACACGTTGCCCAGACTCAGGTGCTGGATAGTGTCGCCTTTCTCAAGCATCGATAACGATCTAGATCCAGGAATGATTTATGATTGATATAGCTAACGTGCAGCTAAACAACCTCTCAGCTGCTCTCAACTGTCAGAACTGGCCGTAGTGCAAACAACACCACAGGTTGTGCACTCCAGAGACCAAGATGCAGAAAAAGAAGCAGTTTCCTGGCAGGACGTGGCGTGAAAATTCATGGCAATATGATCAATATCATGCTCGAAGAGTAGCTAATGTTGTAATGGATACTTACACCAAGCTACCTGCGAAAGGCAAACCACGCACCTCGATTGATCCAAACGACCCAAATCCAAAATTCGAATGGACTGTGCTCTCTGCTATTGTCATCAGATTCGGTCCCATCTACTATGTCGCTGGTCTAGGGTGTGCATCCTACCCACATCCACCACGTTTGGAATCAATCATTTACATCCAATGCTCTGCCATAGATCCGGTACTGGAGTCCTGCCAAAGTCATCTTACTCCAAGAATGGTGAACTCGTACATGATAGCCATGCAGAAGTCCTCGCTCGTAGAGCATTCGTCAGGTACGTTTGCTCCGTGTTTGTTTGAACGAACTTGACAGTCAATTTCACGTGGTGGACTGCAGTCACTACCAATCAAAAGCATACAACTCTAACTCATTTATATTCTCTGCTTAGATACATGTACAGGGAAATGAAACTTGCCTTGAAGAATGAATCAAAGATACTCAAACTTGCTCCTCTTGGCTCTCCATACACATTCGTGATGCATCGCTGGATCTCTCTTCATCTCTACTCTTCTCAGGCTCCTTGTAAGTTATGTGCTCTACCCCTTGTTATAGTTCTTGAAAGAAACTTGGTTGGCACTCATTCTGCCTCATTGAAAAGGTGGCGATTGCTCAACAGTATCCTTGGATCAAGCTCAGTCTGACGAAGCTCGTACTCTGAATGAACAGAAAAGGGCAGATCATAAAGTCAAAACCAAGGGGAAGCAACCCGCTACGGTCGATGAAACCGTATCAGAACTCAACAAGCCTGACGCCATGGGATACGAACGATCATATAGTGATGACAACTCATCATCATCAACCACCATAAAGCCAGATTTGAATGCAAAAAATGTGGACAACGCTCAAAACCATGACACGTCATCAACTGACGATACAACTGCACCTCTCGCTCGCGGTAAGCTTAACAACCTAGTACAAATTGAATGACTCTGTACTCATGACTCGTATTTTAGGTCGTATGGATTATCAACTATTGGGTGCTTTACGAACAAAGCCTGGAAGGAACGATGCGTCGCCAACAGAAAGCCTCTCTTGCAGTGACAAAATTGCTCGATGGAATGTATTAGGTTTGAACGGTGCCATTCAAAGTAGTCTTGTTGCTCCGATGTATCTCTCCTCCATCATCATCGGTGACTTGTTCCACCCACAATCTCTTCAACGTGCCATATTCGATCGTGTACAAGGAATCACAGGTCTTCCATCATTCTACTTTGTACACCAACCAAGCTTCTTCCATACAGAAGTTGAATTCCCGTACTCTCGTAACACGGTGGAATCAAATGCAGCAAAGACACCTGGTGCATCGATCAAACCATCACCAAATGCTGTAGCATATTATCCTCAAATCAATTACGTCAAACACATCTTTTTTTCTACTCCAATTGTTGATGAGATTGTCCAGGGCAGGAAGATGGGCACGCCCAAACCCGATAGAACTACCTATAGAATCAAACCTGAATTCTCCCCATTTGTTTCTCGTCTTCACATGCTCAAGGCTCTACACGAATTGTTGGATGCTTTGCCAGATTGGGTGGGTTCTGATCATTGTATCTTACGGTAAGCTTTGTTGGCAAAATTGGAGTAATTGTGAGAAGTTTGCCAAATTTGCCGCCTCTTGATTGCAGAAGAAAAGAGTTTATACTGTCCAATGTCATTGGCTAACATATACCTTTAACGCATTTTTAGCCGCCTAACACCTCAAACTACGTATTTGGACTTGAAGCTCGTAAAATCGGATTACAAAAGCGCTAGGTCTTGTTTGATTCAACAAAAGTTCCCAAGTTGGCTGGTGTCTGATCGTGAACTCTATCGATTCTACAAGAATGGTGATCGACCAACGGTCATTCCCAACTCTGAAAATGGTGATAGTACTGCTTTGAATGACACAACTGGTGGTGAAGATTCCTTGATCAAGGATGACTTATTCGATGCTGAATGGGAAGAGGCACTACAAGAGAAGAAGGCGGATCCCAGCTGCGTGGATCAGATGGAAATGTAAATACGGAGATTGTGTACAGGACGAGAGAGAGAGGGTGGAGGAGGTTGAATGTAGAAAAGGACTTATATTATTAACAGGTTATTTGAAACGACAAGATTTGTAAAGAATCTATACCATAGATCCCTCAACAACCATTGTGAACGATATTCAAAGAATATAAAACATGTGTACATGGAACACGGTTGCAATGGACTTAGGACGCGATCTGGAGGATTCTGCGCGTTGTTGAGCCATATATAGGTCAATTATCAGTGAGAATACACGAGCTTCTGCCCTTTTACATGTCAAATCTTTCCAGCTAGTCTAAACGATTTTTGAAATCCCGACCAGTCATCAGGAGCGAGTCACGCAATACATACGCTAAAGAAGCCTACAGGATTTCTGGATCCAAGGATGCTCCAGATCGAAGAGCTAGCACTAAGGCGGCCCAAGATAACGCAATGTTCTCCGTTAGGGACATCCATCCCATCAAATACTCCTCATGGCAAGTCGTTAAATTTCAGTTTTTTTTTTCGCAATGAGAGTTTGCCACTACGATGCACAGTATCAGGAACAGACTTTTCATTTCCCGGCAACTTTGTGCATTCATGTTGTCGGAGCTGATCAGCAAGCTTAGCTCTCTGTATCTGTAAATCTATCTGACATTTGAGAGAAAAAGCCTTTGATTGTTATCAAACCCTTCAAACAAGCTTGACATGGACGACCTAGCTTGATACACTCGATCGTACATGTATTCTAAGCCTATTTCTTCGTACTTTTAGCGGTCTCGGTAGCGCTACCAACTTGGAAGGACAATGTGCTATATGAAGAAGGAGATCCTGTTCTTCACGGACAGCTCAAGAGTGGTTATCCACGTTTCGTATACCATCGTCAAATCAAACAAGTAAGTTGACAAGTCTCTCTTTACAATACGTGGTGCCAGATTACTCACTAGTTTTTTTGCTGCTCTGCCAAACAGCTGATAACACTCTGTGAAAAGCGCTTTGCCAAACCCGAGGAAACATGTCTCGTCTTCCCATGTCGACGAGCCGCTGAAGAATGTCGTGAATTTATAAACCGTCGAGCTAGTGCAGACTCGCCGTCATCACCCACCACTCAACGAATCCGACTAGCAGAACTCGATCTCCTCATGGCCGACGACTCACATCCCCTATCTGGAATCCCAGCACGATTACATATAGTCCTATACTCTCGCACATACGCATCACTAGCCAAACAGTTCTGGCAGCATTCAGGTGAAGGCATCTCGTCCCGATTTGCTCAACACGCGTTACGTGTGCTGGAAGACTCGGAAGCTGCTGCACAGCAAGGACCTGGTGTGCGTGGATCCGGAACAAACCCGAGATATAGGCTAGGTGCTTATCGAGTCGATGCACAAGTCGCGGCTGCTCAAACGGCTGATGATGTGGCAAGTGCTAGGGATGAGGAATTGTTTGTAGAGGAACGATTTGGGAGGAATTTGGAAGTGCGAGATGCGGATAATGCTAAAGGGTTGTTGCGGAAACGCATTGCGGGTATTGTTGGAGATCTAGTGGTTGAATCCGAGTCTGATGATGCAAAGACGGATAAAAATCTTGATGAAAGCCACGAGAGGAAGTCGTTACGAGGTGTTACTGAAGACGATGTTTTCTTGTTCCCAACGGGTATGAGTACTATATATAATGCTCATCGACTCGTTATGAAGATCAGGCCAAACCTCAAAAGTGTACAATTTGGGTAATTGACTTGCAAATTCTTTTCCGAAAACTTCATATCATGTTTCGCCACGGTGATGGCTAATGATATTTCTCATCAAAAAGTTTCCCTTATCTGGATACGTTAAAGATACAAGAAAAGATTGGTCCAGGAGTCCACTTCCTAGGTTTTGGATCACCCGCCGACTACCAACAACTCGAAACACTCGCTAAAACAGAATCCATCTCAGCCTTATTTTGTGAATTCCCATCAAACCCATTACTCGGCTCTGCTGACTTGACCCGCATCCGCGCATTGGCAAATCAATACGGATTTCTTATCATAGTCGACGAGACAATCGGGAATTTTGTAAATGTGGATGTACTGCAGCATGCTGATGTCGTCGTGTCAAGTTTGACAAAGGTGTTTAGTGGGGATTCGAATGTTATGGGTGGAAGGTACGACCAAAAAATCTATGTGCCGCACTTAGGATGTCAGACGGTTTACGTAACGAATTGTTCGATTTTCTAGTTTGGTATTGAATCCTAAAGGGAGATACTATGCCCAACTCAAAGACTTGCTCAAGACGGAATACTCGGACTCGTTATGGGTAGAAGATGCTGTATTTTTGGAACGCAACTCTAGGACATTCCAGCATCGTATCCATATCATTAATCAAAGTGCTGAAGCTCTGGCTGGTTTCTTGGTCAATCATCCAAAGGGTAAGCCCACTCAATGTGACAGAGCCGACAAGAAAACTTTCATAAATAGGGTCATTTTTAACACTTTTCCGCATTATAGTCATGAACGTATTCTACCCCAAATACATAACAACCGAAAACTATAACGCCTGTAAACTACCTGCAGGCGGATATGGCGGCCTCCTCTCCATCGTCTTACACCCACAATACTCGCACGTTGCATTTTACGATGATCTCCACTGTGCAAAAGGGCCATCGCTCGGTACCAACTTTACCCTTGCAAGCCCATACACCATACTTGCACACTACGGTGAATTAGACTGGGCTGAAGAGTATGGTGTATCTCGAAATCTGGTGCGAGTCAGTGTGGGGTTGGAAGAAGAGAATGATTTATTGCAGATCTTTAGAAGTGCGCTTGATAAGGCGTGAAGTCTTAAAAGCATACCCATTGAAACCGTAAACTGCTACGCGCAATCAATTTTATATACATAGATAGAATTTTTCTTTGGGCAAAATAAATACATATATTTACAGATTTGTCTGCATACCTAGTTCACGGTACCGCTTGAGATTTGGATATTAGTTCTTTCTCTACTATTGTAAGCAGCTGCTGATAACCACGACTACGTTGAGAAATAAAGTGTCAAAAGCGAAAATAAATAACTGGCAACTATTACCATCGAATGGAGGTCCACTCCAATGACGTTTAATATCCTGATAAATACCTATTCGTGTTCATCAATGCACCCCGCCACTTATTCCTCAACCCAGCAGCCGGCCCATCCTCCTCCGACAGAGCCTCCAGCAGCGTCCCAACATCCATCGCAAACGATGCCAGAATAATACACCATTCCCAGCATTCCGCTTCCCTGGTTGTTCTGATCATGGCCTGCAGCTCTTCGTCTTCATCGGTATGTGTATTGGGATCTGTGACTAGATCGGAGACTTGAGATGAAGGGAGCGTGTTTGCTCGCTTACGTGGTGCCTTTACCGATGATGGGGATGTTGAGGGGTGTGCAGAGGCGGGACCGTTGGGAGAATTGTCGTCAAAGAGACTTGATACTGAGGATGCTGATGTGGTTTCTGCGAAGGGTGTGAAGCTTCCTTTTCGCGTTGGGGAAGAAGTGGTGCGATCTCCTGCTAGGATTGCAGCTTCGGCTAGTGAAAAGAAAGGCAGCATGTTAATGATGAAGAATGGAAAGTAGAAAGTCGCAATTTTGACATCTTACTTGGAAGAGGCCGTTCGAACTGTTCATGTAAAGACATGAGTGCTCCATGCCAATCATCAAACATCGCAGATCGATTCCTACGGAAAAAAGGAATTGGTCGAAAGATGACAACAATGCTACAACTCGTACGAGGTGATTTACCTCTCACGTTTCAGCCATTTTATCAGAGGGAACGAGAGCTGCGAAGCAAATCGACCTAATGCTCGCACTCTTTGTTTGGCCATGAGCTTGCGAGCATGCTTACTTATGAGGATTTCGATATAAAACTATGAAGAGAACAACATCAGCTTGCAACAAAAAAACTCCAGAGTCTTCCACCAAATTGGCTTGAGCATACCAAATCAGTTCCATCATGCATGGACATTGAAATCTGAGCCTCCAGATGCTTGTGGTCTTCCGCCAACGAGTCGCCTTTCGAAGTTACTCCGTTTGTTGTTGATGGAGAGATATGATGTTTCTCATCAGCTGAGCGTGGCATTCCTAGAATGTTTCAAATTGAGCGGACAGTCGTGATTGATTTTGCAAAAGCGTTGTCGCTCACCATCAATTGACGACAAGAAACGAACCAGCTCCTTGCCAGTCTACGAGCAAAAGCATAAGAACCAGTTTCGGTCCTTTTTTTGCAAACTCGATATAAGTCAAACCTCAAAGTCTTCCATCTCAAAAGCCTTCTCCAGCAACTGAATTGCAAGTTTTCCACTAACAGCAGCAGGTTCCAGCGTTTGGATGATAATAAGATAGCTTGTGGCAGTATCCAGAGCACCGCTTTGTAAACATTGCTAAAGAGAAAAAATCGAAGGGGTAAGCTTACACAAAAAACCGAAATAAAAGAACGCTTTATCCTGACGTCTTACAGAGAACAGTTCCTTCGCATCTCCAACAATCGAGAAGAAATATTCCCACAAGGCAACTTCCGTCTTGCGTGCACATCGAACAATGACATCAAGGTGATGTGGGAATGCTTCCAAAAATCGTGCAATACATGGCAGAAGAGCACCTGAGAAGAGATGAGTACTTTACATAGTACACTCGGCCTTGTCGTTTTGTTAAGCATACCTTGAGAGAAACCAGCAAAAGTCTCTGCTTCTTCCTCCAACACCTGATGTAGTAGCATTTCGAGAGAATGTCCAAAATATTGTAAATGACGAAATCCTGCTGCAAATGCGACTGCTTCCTCCTCCATCCTAATATACCAAAAAACAGGTTGTCAGTCTACTAGTATTAATCTGAAGACGATGCTTACCCTCTGGATAAAACATATCTGATGATGTGATGCAAATACAAATGAGTCTATACAAATCCGGTGTTAGTCTGTTGTTTCTTGTGGTTACGACCCACGAAACCACGAGAGCTATTGCCATACTTTGGTTTCCAACTTGTAAAATGTACACTGCACCGAATTCCGTAAGGCCATTCTTTGTTCGATGCCCATGATAATGGCACGGTGCATCATGACCGCTATAACAAAGGGCAAACACAATAATATTAGCAACAGCCTCTCCATCTCTTTCACCGAGGGCTTTCCTTACTCAATGGATAAAAATCAAGTTCCATTCTGATATCTTCATTCCAATTCTTTGTGGGAGGCCATGCTTCAGGTAGCATCGTGTCATCCGTAATAATATTAGCCCATATCTACATAAACAAGTCAGAAATACATCATGTTTTAGTGAAAAACTACACCTGCTTTTTTTGTTCACTACCTTAACTCCAGCGCCATCAAAAGCCCATAACGAATGATGCATTCCAGCTGCCCTCTCCAAGGGCTTTGACACGAAGAAATGTTCAATATGGTTGGCCAAAACCATATGCTCCCAATCATGTTTTGGCGACTCTTTTAGCACGCTCAATTCCCCACTCTTTAATATCAAAATGGGACTTGTTTTTATTGTTTCCAGAGTAGCTTCTCTGAATGGGGGTATCCATGCGACAGATTGGACAGACCAGGGATTAGAGATGATATCAACAAAATTTATCTGTTGATGGAGGTGGAAGGATGGTCTACCGACTTTGCGAAGAAAAAGTGGACGTGAGATGAATCATTCAGAACCTTGATACAATACACGCAATGAATGACAACATTACCTGATCCAGTGACAATACTATAATGTCTCAACACACTGTCGGCAGAATAAATGAGAATATGAGAGTCTAACGATGACAGAGTAATAGCTTCACTAATAAGGTGGTGCGACAGCAACGCTTGCGATGTATCAAGATTGGCATCACGCGAAAACAGCCGTAGCTAATTTGGCAAAGTCGGCGTATCAGATGAATATTGCTTGTGGGGGAATTTTGGATGTAAATTACCTCGTGGTCACCGGAATCATTGTTGACACAGGCAGCAATTAAAAGACTTTTAAACCAAACCATACCACCACGAATCGAGAAACTTTGTTCCTAACAACCAAAAAGCGATTTTAGCCCGTCAATATACGTTGAAGTGAGACGACGCACCTGTTGCTCATTGCCAAACAGTTTCCACCGACTGGATGCCTTATCATAATGTGCTAAGCCGAATGTACCAGCAACGGCAATATAATGCCCTGTCGAGTTGATTGCAGCAAACTGAGAAAAGTAATCATGTCAGCAAAAAAATTCCCCACGATAGAATTGCAAAAGTGATCAAAACTCAATTGCATTACCCGTATTGGCCAATTCGAGGTTATATAAGATTGAGGTGCCTAAGAAAATATTCATACAAAAATTAATCCTTCTTTTTGTTTGGGTTAAGGCAACATCTCACTTGAACAGTATCCCATTGTATCAGGTCTAAATCTGTAACATTAAATTCCGAATTATTTCCCTCATACAGGAGCAGCCTATCTTCACCAATGAGAAACACATTCCGACTATTATCCTGCAGTTCCAGACAGAGGAAAACAATCATATGAGTTTGCAGATCCATGTTTGAGATCATTCTCAAACGCATCTTACAGGGTTGCTGTTGGTGGTCAGGGGTGTTTTCAGCAATGGTATCACGTATATATCGTTGCGTGAACCTAAAGTAGCAGAATCTGTGAGTATAAAGGTCAATATTGCATACCTTGGAAAGTGTTTACCTGACATTAACCCGGGACCAGGAAGAACGTATAAATCAAAGTCACCCGTTCCCCAAAACTAGAAGGCGTCGTGGGAAGTAAATTGGAAGAACTAAAAGCTGTGAGGACATTGTGAAAACAAAGTACCAGGTCTTGCACCCCATGGAAGTAATCTTCTAATTGACCAGCGGACCCGTTTGCACTATAAACCAGACATGTTCAGAGGTTTGGCAAAATATAAGTAGAAACTATCCAAATGCATGTCTTACGGTGTCTGTATACTCGTGTCCTCCGAAATGGTACTCATCAGCAGCCTTCCAAATACCGACCATATAGCCATCCCACCAAATTTCCACCCAGCTGCCAGCGCGTAACCATCTTCCGACCAATCCATTGATGTCACTGGCCCAACAGTATGATGCAGATACGACGAAACGGTCTTTGGAAGCTCTAGACGATGTGACGTCCGAAGACTTTGGCGATCCTCTGTTATGGAATATACATATATCGTTCCGCTAAAAAAAGAATCGTCATTGACGAAAATCGAATCCTTCATTGCAAACTTGGCTGACTTACTCGGCCGCTCCCACAGCAACCAACGAGAATCTGGCATTAAAAGATATACATGTTGCACTAGATGCTGCGCTATCCTGGTTGTATATACAGACACCAGTCCAGGAATAAGAGGACGTCTCTGCATCAGTCGGCACAAGGATACGTTGTGCTACAAACGCACGGCCTTTGCCTGTAATCCAGCCAAACATGTCTCGGCCTGGATACAGCACAATCTGGATGACCACTATTTTATTTTTGTGTTGCATTAGGTGTGAGCTGTTAAAATGGCATCAAAGCATTGATTTTTTTTAACCACCTTCTTGCGCTTGCCCCTGAAAGTCCAGATTAGCAAGCACAACAGACGCCTCAAGCTTGACTTCCCCATTCCACGTCAGTGATAAGAGAGATGGAGAATCACGAGTACATACGAGAAGATCGTTTTGTAAACCCACACCACTACAAAATTTAAAGGTGTCAGCACGCGTTCGATGACCCCCCGAATCCGAAATAGCATTTACCACTGCACACTGGTATCTATTTCAAGTGCCATTCTAAATCGGAGTGAGAGGTCGTCTAGTTTATGTCCTTCACCGGGTCCTGTCATGTAGTGGTGCGAAGAAGCAAAGTCGTAATCGAGCATCGTGTCTGAACCTTCAACCACGTCATAAAAATGAAGAAATCCACTGGTTGTCTAGAATACAAAAGAAGTGTCAAGACACGTTGGCCCTCTTGTAAAAGTGACGAACAGAGTTTCACCAGTACGACTAGACCGGTAGCATCTGGCTTCCACATAATATCCGAGTTCTCTCCGTCCTCATTAAGGGTAGCCTCGCCTCTTTGCACCTGCGACAAGACCACATTTGGCTAAAGTGACAAGTGATTTAATGTTTTGATGCCTTGTCCAAACACGGGCAAGTGATTATAAAACGAGGCAAAGTAGATCGGGACACATTACAAATATTCCAAAATTATAGTTAACTTACGCGACTCGACCATAATTGAATTGTGTTTGCTGTAATCGTGGCAAACAATTCGTGTCCTGGACATTTGCGCAGAGCAAGCACGGAGAGACTGTCTACACTGCTACCGATCGTGCTGCCATCCACGGGACCACTGAGAACTTTGGCACTCCCACTAACAAAGAACATTGCATCTCTTTCGCCAAAGTGCGTGTTTTTGCGTTGAGCCGCAACGAGGACAAGGTCCGGTACAAGCTCGCGACATCACCCATACTTTGTTCAAATATAGTATCAGCAAATCTATTCTAAACGATTCTAAACTACTTTTTACGCGCTACAAAATTTACAAGCAGATTTCCAACAGTTTCAGCCCAGCAATGATTCAAAGCAGTCCTTTGAAGTATGTTTCCTGAATACCTAATACCACATCTTTACGGGCGAGATCCTTGATCTTTGAAGAATAATCCGGCAAGTCGACGCCAGACATTCCCAAATTTCGGCGAAGGAATTCAGTAATAACGACCGATTGCATGTCCAGAGCCCGACATGGATCAGCGGATATAGAGCGTCCCATATACTTGAGCAAAACATGTGGCACGAGCGATGGCATATCGCTGGCGTCCTAAAACAGATATGCCACGTGTCGTTATTGTTCTAATGTCAGACTATATCACAAAGCTACACGAGTGTATGCCTACCTGATGTCCAGTTCCTCGTAATGTAACAAAGGTATTGTTTGGATTTCCACCAGACAAAACATGCTGCAGACTTTGAAGATTCTCAGGCCAATGGAAGGTTTCCGAATTGACTGAGAGCATTGGGACAGTGATGGATGGGGTAGGCTCGATAGCATAACACCAACTATCTAGCAGCACGCCGCATTTGAAGTTGTTGGTTTGTTGTAGAACTGTTATAGCCGTTGCAGCCTGATGTAGTTTTTTTGTGTTAATGGGGCATTGTAGTTTAAATAGCAAGGCTAAAAGTACATACTCCAAAAGAGTGACCCATCATGACCATATTATCGAGTGAGAGTTTGTTTTGGAAACCCTTTTGCTCGAAGGTTGAAATCTTTCGAGTCATTTTATTCTCAACAGGAGTCCCAGCGTTTAAATTGTGCAGCATCTCCAAGACATACTTTACATCTTGAGACTGTCAAGATAGGGAGATCGTAAGACGAGGGGTGTGTTTCAATTGCTTTTGTTGATTATCCTTACTCTTTCTTCAACTTGCTTTCGTCGAAAGGCCAGCAGTTCATCGTCATTCCCAACGGGCCTCTGATACAAAATTGGCTTCTCGTCGCTGCCCACATATGCACAAGCACTTCCATCCTTGTGCTCGAGTGCCACGACCACAAACCCTCGAGAAGCGAGATCACCGCACAACGATGAATACATGCTTCGATTACCAGCCAGCCCATGTGAGAAGATCACGACAGGAAGCTTTACCGAGTCTCCGCTGTTGCAAAACAGATTTGCAACTGGAGCATCTCGAGCAACTGGGGAGTTGAAAGTCCACAGATATTGGTATATTGGGAAGGAGGCGAATTTCGAGAGTTTAAGGAAGTGGCCGCTATGCAAAATTTCAGATTGAGGTTAGCTCCTGATCGAAAACTGCACCATGGTTGAGCTTAAGCTCCAAAATGAGATTTGAGTAAGCAATGTGAGATTCTCCGGGGCCTTACAGGCCGAATGCATGATAACGAGACGGTAGCCAAGCGATCCCTGGATGATCTCCTTCCGATGTGGCAGGATAATACCACCTATGTTGTCGCAAAGTCAGTAAAACTCCATTCGAGCTTGCTTTTGATGAAGCACCTGTACCTCGTCAAGACGTGCTCATTTTCAATATCGGTTACTGATACTGGGTGCTTTCCGTGATATTTGAACGGCAGTCTAGGCCAAACGTGTATTAGACTCATTCCCTATTGCTTTTCGTAAAAGTGGAGATTCTCTTAATTGGAAGTTGGAAGGTGTGTCTTTTGCAAATCGTGCAGCTTACCAGCACGAACAACGACCGACACGACAAGATCACATCGTTTCCTCGTGATTATGTGTATGTTGACTGCTTTTTCTGGATGCGGTGTCCGATCAAGTAGTAAAAAACAAACAACCGCGCCAACTTACCTTCATTCATCTGCCAACCAACATAACAAGCTGTCCTAGGACAAGATTGGAAGGACTACATAACTGTATGACATCTCAACTACAACATCCATGCGCTGAACTAACCGGATCTACTTCTTTCATCTAGGTCCCGGCATCTTCAATTCTTGAAATCCCAACACAAATGCAACCACCCTTAAAGAAACGATTCACGGCCTTCCTATGGCTGCTCATCTCGCTAGATGGCATATTCGCACAGTACACATGCCGCCTAGTAGTAAACAATGAAAATGCGGCAACACCCACTCCTGTGTATTCTGTGATATCAGCAGATGGTGCTGGTAGTACAGCTACAGTCTATCCTCCTGTGCCAATAAATATGACACCGTCTATTGCTCCAACTGATACAGCAATAACAGGAACCTCACCAACTGATACATTAATAACTGCACCTTCACCAACCTATGTGGTTTCGTCTCCAACAGAAGGCAGTCCAGTAACCGGAATGGCCATCTCTCCGACGATACAACCAGCTGGCTTCATGGGCGTATCTCCTACAATGGTGCAACCTACCATAATGTCTGGCGAGCAATCTCCCACAATCGCCACAAATCCAATCAATACCGCACTAGCAGTACCAACAGGTCAAGCAATTGCAAGTGATGGATCCTCTGCTACTATTAATGGAATCGCGCCTACGAGTCTTTCTGGAGGCGAAATGGCATCACCTACTGCCACCATCTTGAATGCTGCAACGGCAATCAATGCTATAACTGGAATCATGGCATCACCAACAGGGATGGTCCAAGTAGGCTCTCCGTCTCCAATGGAAACCGGAGCGCCAGCTGGCACTCCAACGTCTCCAGCTAGTGGAGTGGTCATAACCACCATTCCCAACCAAATATCTACAAATGGAACGAATTCGACAGTAGCTGGTAGTACATCAGGTACAAGTGGCACCACATCAAACAGCTCCTCGTCACTTCCAGCTTCTACGATCGCAGCCATCACGATTGGCAGTGTCGCAACACTAGGATCTATAGTGCTTGTATCCTACTTTGCAACTGGCCGAACAATCCTTGGCCGACGATCAGGAGCAGCGACTGGAAGTGCCTCTGCACTAGGATCAAGAAGTGCTGGTGGCTCTGGTGGACCAGGAATCAATCGATCGCGCCAATACCCTTGGACAAGCAGTCAACTCCCTCAAGCAAGATCCGTTATGGCTACAGGCGCCGTCGCCGCCGGTGCAGTAGGTGTAGCAGGTATCGCAGCAGCAACCGCAGCCGCCTCCGCTCGTCGAAACGCTCCATCGCCTCTACTCTACAACATGCGACGTCCCGAAACGATGCAAAGTATCTCGCCAATCGGAGCCGGTGCTGGAACCATCCACGGAATCCTCAAACCTGAATCAGCAATCACCGAACTGCCCTCACGAACCCGCTCGTACTCTGACTTGTACTCTCAAGCATCTCAAGACGGACCAGCAATGCCATTATCGCAGAGCGCGTCGGATGTAGCACTTAACAATAGTTCTGCACAGGATCCAATTGAGTGGGCCAATGCACGTGGTGGATCAAGTCGAGAGCCGGGAGACTTGAGTTTGAATAGAAACATGCCGAGCTGGATTGGTAGCCCGGCTTGGCAGCAAAATGTTGGTAGTTCTGGGAGACTGGGTGGTGGTGATCAGCAAGACAATGATGAGCTTCGCAAGTTGTGGGTGGAAAATCAAGTCTAGATCGAGGGTGTTACTGTAGAAGTTGGGTTTAGTTAATGTTGAGCTGTTATTAAGTGATTTTAGCAGTAGTTGGATGATGATATTTTGCATTCCTGTTTCGCTGTGAGCTGTACTTCTAGTAAATATTTGCAATATTCACGTAGAAAACTCGTAGATCTGCTGAGTTCGTGTGAGTTTGTGTTGTTGCATCATTGCGCGGAAGTTATAGAATTCACATTAGGGAAGCGTCAAAGCTGAAACGTGTGCATTAGCAATAGTGTAGAAGCCACGTACATAAAATAATGGATCACGAAATGAGCTCTCCAAACCATTCTCAAGAAGCATTCGAACAAGATTCACAACAAGAATCAAATCATCATCTGCAGCAGGAGCCAGTAGACCCACCTATAAATCAACAAGGACAAACCAGCTTTGCTGAAATGCCATCTCAACGTGCATCATCCATATCTTCGTCTCCCTCACGTCGACCGCAACAACAAACAGAACATCAACAACAACATTTACAGCAACAAGACGATGACACATTCGACCAAGATATCGAAATGGACGAAGGAATAAACCAGCAGCGAAATACGTCTGGAGGGCCTATGCGTGGTGGGCGCAAGACTAGAGGAACTCCTGCTGCCGATACAACTTGGAACGAGTACTCGCCTGATAGAGACAGGTACTACTCGAAACAAGTTCAGTATGATCAATTATAGTATCAATTTACATTTATATTTTATCATAGGTCTTCGAGGAGGCCGACCAGGAAAGAGTCTGCTGAAAAGGGCTCTATTGCCTGGCCTGTGAATACTGTCAAGCGAATCATGAGGACTGATCCTGATATGGGCAATATTAGTGCTGATGCTGCGTATGCCATTGCTCAGGCTGGGGTATGTTGTTACGTGTTGTTGAAATTATTTGATTTTTGAGGGTGATTCCGACTTCCATGTCAGCTAGCTTCAGTATGATTTTGTTATTCACATGTATCCCTTTGTTGCATCTAGGAGGTCTTTTTACAATACTTGTGCGAACAGGCTTTGGAATGTGCTCGATCAACTGGTTCCTTCAAAAGACATATTGCCTACAAGGACTTTGGTAAATTACAGTACAATACAATCTTCTTTACACATTTAATGATGGCTAATATTTTTATCTATGTAGCTATGGCCGTACGAAAAGTGGACAACTTGGCCTTCCTAGAAGGTATCATTGAACGGCTCAACCAAATACGCTGTTCACATTTGTTTCCTCAACGCCATTCTCCTCTCAACACTTAGATACTATCCCTCATACTCTGACACTTCAAAAAGCAAAAGAAAAGAAAAAGGAACTCGAAGACCGATTAAACGGCATCATAGTCCCCTCCACCGACCAACAAGAAGAATCAGCAGCAGCTCCAGACGAAACTCAAACTTGAACAAAAAGCCATTTGCAATATATATGCTTGTACAGCAGTTACATATAAACGATTCTCTTTTCTTTGTATGACCAAAAAAAATTCCAAAGCTTCCTATGCTTTCTTCTTGCTAGCAGCCTTGCCAAGATATTTACGTCTCTGTCCAATCATATGCGTATACATGACATAAAATCCAGGTGGATAGATGGCAATGATACCCATCAACAAGTAGTACAGGTAGTCATTGCTTGCGTACGCTCGAGCAGCTGGCAGCGCGTTGTAGATCTCCATGGCTTCAGAGCCGGCACCCATGGGGTACAAGATGTAGAAGAATGTGTACCTGTAATTGATAAATCGTCAAGTTGAAATTTAGGTGTAACTTTTGTTTGGTGAAGGAAGCATACCTAGCCCATAACAACACAGCTGGATTCAACCCCATCAAATTAAACCCATAGTAAACATATCGAGTCACTTCGGTGATTGCCCATGCAGTGACCATTGTAGAGTATGCCCAATGTTCTCGAACCTTTTTAAGAATTCAAATTTCAGCTGCAAACAACCATGTCAAAACGTATGGTCACAACCACACCTCTGTAACGTTAAAACTATTCATAATCCCCCAAACCAGCAGCAGTCTCGACGCAACCTGAATAGCAGTTGTTGAAACGGGTGTCTTGACGAGTCCTAATACCAAACAATGTCAACAACGTCACAACGAAACAACCAAAGTTCCAATAGTACCAAGCAGAGCATGAACAATTTCCAGCGAAGCAGCAGTCTGCACCCAGCGCACCACATCTCCCGAATCATAATAAGCGCGTTGGTAGGACTGGTTTGTGATGATTGATTTGGCGAGTAGTGCAAATGAGTAGGCCCATCCGGCTGCAGATGCGAAATTATAGGCTATGAGATAGCCGGTAACTAGAGCAGCTATGTAATTTTTGGGAATAAATATATGTTAGGATGGTTTTTGATATTTGTGACATTGTTCAAACAAGGGCATTTCTAATGTTCGAGACGAGTTCAACCCAATTTCAAGTAAACGGGACCATACGTGTACTCACATGGCTTACGCTCCCCTCTGCTCTTTCCAGATGGCTTCGACATTGTAACTTCTCTTTTACTAGTGTTTTGGTGTTCTTGGTGTGGTCGAACCGTCGAACTAGACAACCCCAATTTGCAAAAGTTGAAGAAATCTATTTATTCGAATCTACAGTGTCATGACGTTATGAATGTTTGCCCGTGATTTGAATTGATTTCGTGTCAAGCAAAACAATCTCGTTTTCAAAAACGTCCTTGACTTTGGTTGCTTTTTTAATAGGGTGATTATATATGTGCTTTCAATTACTAGCTATATCGAGATCTTCTATGTGCAAAACCGTGCTCCTTCTCTTTTACCCATCAAGCCAACTTCAATCCTCAACAACCAGTCACTAGCTTTCCAATACATTCTGTTTCCTTTTGAGGATAGCTTCTTCTTCTCATCCATCCAATGATGACCAACTCTATTCTTTTATAAATTACCAAACTTTTATTTCTCAACAAAGAGGAAATCCAGTTGCATATCCTGATCCAGACGAGCTCGTCGGCCAGAATTGATACTTGGGTGCCATGGCTGATGCAGTTGAACCAAAGGCCGATGCAGTTGAACGTGAGGTTGATGCAGTTGATGGTGTGTAGATGTTATTGCTTGTGCCTATGTTTGTGTGGTTGTGTTGTTGAGTATTAAATATTGGGTATGTGGTTGTGTGATTTCGTGGAATGTGTTTCAAGGTTGTTGAGGAGCTATGGATACTATTCGATGCTGTCATTGCTCCAGTCCCTCCAGATGGAATGGAACTGTGTCGAGGTTTTAGAGCTGGAATGACTTTGGTAGTATCGATTCCGGCAGTGGTAGCTGGTACACAATTTGAGCCTCCTTGTCGGATTGGCGAAAATCTAATGGGAAATGTCAGGTGGAGTGAGAACCCGAAACAAAAGAGGACAACGAATACGATCTTACCGTGGTGCGGGTATACCCTTGGTTGCGATTGCTGGAGGACATTCTGGTTGTTGGACTTTGATGGGTGGATAGTACACTGGAGAAGGTAGGGTATATTGTTGGAGGTGCATTACAGCAGGAGATGATGGCGATCCTGACGATCCTGGTGATGCATCTAGAGTAGGCCTTGATGCGTGACGGCGTTGATATCGACGTTGTTGTTGTCTATGTAATTCGATATGGATACGATCTGACCATTGATAATACTCATACTCCGTCATATGAAGCTTGTACCCAAGAGAATTCAGGAATTCAATCTCCATAATATTGAGCTCTGCACTCTCGATTCCAGTCACTAGGAGGTTGAGTCGTTGAGAATGGTCAGTACTGTATGTTTTGTCCTTTTTGGTTCCTTTTCCGCCAAACAATTGCTTAAAACTACCACATCTGACACCAAGTCTTCTTTCCCCCCCCCCCCCCTCCAGATACCACTGTATCCGCATCATTTTACACTCAAGCAGGAGCATCTTTGTAAGAATTTACCTTGAGACCAACATCGGAGCAATAAGCGATGATCATCCATTACCTATAGATCGCAAAGACATCAAGTCAACATTTTGTTCACCATATCCAACCAACACATACAAGACAAGACAACAAAGTCAAATCAAATTTACTTATGTTTACCTTGTTGGCAAGCATGAGAGCAGTAGCAAATAATCGAAATTCGGCACCCTGAGCTGCACGAACATTTGGATTGTTTCGTCGAAGACGTTCCAAAAACCACAAGGCCACGAGTACAATGGGTCCAGTCACTCCAGTTCGCATCAAGACATCGGTACAAAAGTTTCGGAAGCTGGCACGAGCTTGAGTCCCTCCAGCCTTGTTGGCAAGTAGAGATGGTGGCTGCCAGGAGACTTGTATAAAGGTGGTACTCAAATCCGCGATCTTGAGGATGAAAATGATGTTAGATGATGAAGATATGATCACGAAAGTCAACACGGAAAATGAAAACAAATGATCGCTGACTTGGCGAATGTCATTGCCAAGTCAGCAATGGTGTTGAAATGATGCGAAATTCAGTGTAATCATCAATAAAATGATCTCGGATGATGATTCCATATGTAATTTTCAGTTTCACTATCATCGAGTGATCGAGCTTCACTTGTCAACGGTAAGACAAGGATGAAACAATTGATGTGGCAGTACACTTACTTGACTGATTGCAGAAGCATCCAAGGGATCAACACTAGTCAAATCGACTTCTGGCTCTTGGCCCATCATCGAATCATCTCGCGGGATGTTGGGACTGTTATATGACATTTGATAGACACTTGGCTGAGAGCTCGGAATGGTGGTATTCATAAAGGTGTTTCCATGATTTGGCCTCTGACTATAGCCCATCATCATTCGATTCCTGTCGTTATTTACTTTTTGCTGTGTTGGTGATGAAGTTGGATTTTGCCACGATGTTTGATGATGATCCCCCAACTCGACCGTGTTCGTCAAGAATCAATCAAAATGGGAGACTATTGTATGCTCGATCAACAGTCGGAATAGACCTCTAATGAAGGAGATCGACATGTTAGAGAGCTTGTTTCGGCCGCAAGCCTAGTTTGACACATTTACCTTCCAAAACAAATCTTTCGCCCAAAGAGGCTGTTTCAAGTGCGTTTCTGATCAGATGCACTAGATACAAATATCCTACAAGTTGATGATCTTTTTCCTTGTTCTGTTTCTCGACCTTGTTTCTGAAATTGGTCGGTGTTGGAAGCTGAGGTTAACTGGTGTCTGAGAATAACAGAAACGTTTCAAATCAGCTGACACAATTGGGAGGGAATTTCCGCAGATGAATGCAGTCACTATGAGGACTCTCCGATCATATGACGCGAAAGAATACGCGAACCTGTCAATCTCGGTCTCACAGAAACAAAAGTAAAAACACCCGCAATCAACATATAATGTATATAAGTAACTTAATGGATATGCAAAATTTTACAAGTTAGTTGTATGTGCGAAACGAGTCGATCAAACCAGCCTCTATTTTTGAATGTTGAGCGAATATCCACCCTTTTCATCTTGTTTCATTTGGAAGTTGTCAGTAGACATGCCAAACATTCCGAGAAATTGGTTACCGAGCTCCTTCAGTTTACCTGAAACGTGAGCTGTTTAGTTTGATGTACCGGCGGTTTGTTGCGCATTAAATATGTCAATTTTACCACATACCCATCATTTCTTCCTTTTCTTCCTCCATTCGCAATTCAATTCGTTTCGGCAACGTGTTGATGGCTTTGGAAGCCTCCTTGTTGCTTGGATCCAATAGCAAAACCTTCTTGTAATCTAAATATATTCATGTGTGAGAAATCGAGCATCAAACGACATTCACATGTCAAGACACCAACCTTCCAAAGCCGAAGTCAACGCGCTGGCCCTTCCAATCTTATCATTAGCTGATGCTCGACGTCGTAGTGCTTGAAGATACACAGGATTCAATTCGATAGCTAGCAAATCAAGGTTGAGAAAAGTGCAGCGGATAAAAAACTTTCGAAACAACGACTTTATGCACACCTTTTGTACAGGATGATACTGTTTTCTCCCATTCTTGCTGTAAATGGAATAAGAACGATGAGTAAAACAATACTAAACTTACGAAGAGTTGTTGAAATACAAACCTTCAAAAAGTGGCAGGCAGCGATGTTGGAATGAAAGACGGCTCTCTCTGATTTGAAGCGAAGTGGACATATATCTAATGCATTCTGATACCTAATATCACAGAAAAGACAGTTTCAAAGCAATCCGAGTGATGTTGTTCCCTTTGCAAACTACGTTTCAGCCATGTTGCTACCTTCCAATGGCTTCCTCGTATTCTTGCTTCTTGAAATGAACATTTCCTGATTCCTTTTCATCAAGGGATCGACCCTTCAAAGTCTATGATAACGGGAATCGTGTAAGAAGCAGAGCTTCCGATATGAAACTACTTGCATCGCTCTCACAGCTAATTCTTCTTCAGTCAACTCCAGTTCAGCCTCTATTTGCGACAATTCTGCCTCTTCACTAGGACCTGAATAGGCTTTCCGTGTCTTGATTTCCGTTATTGGTGGAATTGACCAAGGGTCTTTCCTATCGTTATTTGACGTTGAAATGTTCGGACTTGTGGCAGAGGAAGAAGCAGCAAGTTGGGGTTCTGGTATAGATTCAGCTTCAGATTTCTCATATATGAAAGTATCGTCCGTATCTTCTTTGGCCGAATGGAAGGATTCGTCGTCAGAATCGGGAAAGCCAAAATCTATCAAATAGCTGATGAGCCCAAAGCTTGAAGACTCAAACAATCTCAAAGAAGTAGTTACGAGAACTAGACCCAGCCGACTGTTGTAATGACTCGTTGACCGGATCCGTTGGCCCCAACATGATTTGCTGTAAAACGGAAGGTGTGATTTCGAGAGTTGGAAGTTTGGAAGTAAAGGACAATGAACTCGCATTGAAATTGTATTGCATTCGCCGTTTGAGATGTGATCTGTGATCTTCTTTATAGTAATCACGTGAGTCTACAGGAAACCGAGCAGAAATATCATCACCAGAAACATACGCACACACAGCACATATACAAACACGAAATCTACTTTCTTGGCAAGAACATATTTACACAGAGTATTTCTCTTCTACTACTCAGGAATACCAAAGAAGATACCTTCTTCAACAGTCCATTTCGTATCAGCAGAGGCCGTTGACGCGCCAGCTATAGCAAATTCAGAGTCAAACACTGTGATACAATCGATTCAGATCAAATCCAACAATTCCGGCTCACCAATTTCGAGTTGTCCAGGTATTGGATGTCTAAACTGATGACTTTTAGAGCAAGACAAGTACTTGCTTGTCACGACGTGTTCTAAGAATAAGCAATACAGGTTCAATATGAGTCAAGTGGGATCTTAGAGAGACCATGCAATCAGTCACAAGCATCAACTTACGTAGCCTGACTTCCTTTTCACGCTTCCACATCTTTTCAGATCCGAGACACACTACCTTCCAGTTGTCTCCAGTGTCTGAGAGCGTATCAGAATAGCAACTGACCTCTTGCTGATTCGAGAGTGGGCTCGTATGAAGGTGTGAATGAAGGAACCTTTTGGTCTCTAGATGCTTTAGTCGAACAGTTCCACCACACTCTATGGGCACTCCTCTCCTGCATTGCTTGTCACCAAAAGCTTCGTAAACGACAAAGTACGAGTTTGGATCGTCACTAAGTAGATTGTGCGAGTTAAGTCTCGCATCTAATACGATATTCGGCAATAGATGATAGCAATCGACAAAGATGGTGAATTGTTACCCATTTGGGAAGCCCGTGACAGAGTTCTGACCAGATCCACTTCCATAAGCAATACTGTGCGAATGCAACTATATTTCGATGTGTGAGGAGTGTAACTCGTTTGGGAAACATCATGAAGATCAAATAAATGTACCCGATAGCCACTAACAGAAAGAAGAGTGTGAGAATTGGATAAATTGGAGTGTGCTAGTATATGAGGAACCTACGAAGATCCATGCTTTAATTTGATGCTACTTCCACACGAGATATTGGAAAACTCTGAACAGATGGCACAGTTAGCTTGGGACAGTTGAATTCAGTTCCAACTCGCATACCTTCTTCAATTATATAATCCTCTGCAGCGTAAGACAATGCGAGCATGCCCAGCAAGGTAAATAGTAGTAGTTTCATGGTTGGAGCTGTGGAATCAAGTTTGAAGTTTGCTTTCAAGTTTGAAGACATGCAACGCGACAAGGAGCAAGGAGCGAGTATTCAGTTTCGTTTTGCGTTTTGCACGAGCGAATCACGTAATATACGCAGAGATGCTTTGAGAAGTCCCTTCCAAACCGTTTGAGATTTTCGCTTCCAAAAGTTGTGTTTTTGCTCAACAGGACAGAAAGCCCGGTTTCAAAAGGTCAAGATGGTGAGTTATGGCTGCAATCAAGCTTTTTACTTGAATGATGCGGCGTTCACGACTAGATGCTTTGTTGATGAAGTCGAAATTGGGCTGTTTTGCTGCATTCTTGCTCGCAATCATTCTTAAACGAGGAACTCTGAGTCTCATACTATCCCTATACGCTTATAGAGACCATCGCTCGTTCTTCGTTCAGGCGGAGGCAATTACCCATATCCAAAGTGGGTTTGGTCGGTAAGTGTAGCTTGTCATCGACTTCAACATCAAACATTTGTGTATTGACATTTTTTACCTACTAGTGGTATGGTGGATGGTGGCCAACACCACAAAACTATGTATCAAACACTATCGTCACTGGTCTTGGAATCGCTACTATTGTGGGATTCGGATGGAAGTTCAGTGCTGACAGAGAAGTGTGTTTGGAATCGTCCCCTTAATCTCGTATACGTTGCCTGACTGATACTGTCATGTTGTAGCTGAGGCATCGATACCCAGACAGATGGATACCTAGCATGATTTGGGCAAAGGAATTCCATGTACGTTCAAAGATTCAGCAACTAATCCCGAAGACTTTATCGCGAATTGCTGACACTCTCCTACTCTACAGGATCCAGCATCAGTCGCAATGTGGAAGGAGCAATTGGCCAAAGAAGGAAGAGAGTGGATCGAACCAACACCATCTTGGTGGCCATTTAAGGCAAAGGAAGCTTCACCGACACCATCTCACTGATTAGAATTTCAAAATACAAATCATTATTAAAAGAACGCGTGTTATGAACGTGTAGAATCTTTATGGGCTACTCGGCACCAGTGCCTGTTGACGTGGGGTGTGTTGCTTCTTCATTCATAGTACTAACTAACGTAACAATTCACAGCGATGGCAGCCGATGACGACTATCACGATCTGTTAGAGAGCATTCTCGGGTCATTGAACTTGGGAAGACAGCGTGAGCCAAGTAAGAGCTTTTCTCCAATAATCACGATTGCAACTACAAAGCTTCTAACATCTTTCATAGCTCTCTTTCAGGGCAGAGTTGAACGGCGACGACGAAACATCATTTGAGATCGAATTCTTAAAAGATGCCAACACTGTTTCAAAGACATGGCCAACATCACTGCCTTCCAACATTCTGGATGTGAATATAGCCATCATTTCGAGTGAAGACGAGAGTTGAGATATGTTTTGGAAGATCACCAAATGAAGATTCGCATTCCCTTGTGCTCTGTCAAACAAATGGCCAACGAACTACACGGGCTACTGATTCTCGGACAACAACGTTTCATTCAAGACGCATTGAGCTTGTTCATTGACTCGTTAACAGTAAATCAATCACAAAACGTTCGACTCATTAACAGTAGACTCGACGAGTACACTCTGAACTGAATTGCTGATGAAGCAGCACGATATTGTGGTATGTGAAACGGTTGGTGTGGTAAAGACCGCATGAGAATACTGACCCGCCTCTTCTCGGTATTCTTTACTCGAAATCATCTCAGGCTTCATAGTCATGGCTGGTGAATGTAAACGAAACCCGCCAAAAGAAAACCAGGAAGCACAACCTGCGTTTATCGAATTGAGAAGTCGATACCATGCAAAGGTGCACTCCAGTCTTGGTGTAAGAATATTGGGGCTAAACGATATAGTGTCTGATGAACTGTGGCAGAAATTTTTTTTTGGTACGAAGTCTCGTATTCGACAAGATACAGTCCGTTGCATGAGATTGATGAATGAACCACGTCAAAGAGTGATATTCCAATCAAAGCATTGACGTTGAGAGTTCGAAGGATTTCGTTTTGTTGGTTGGCCGACAATGTCATGTGCCTTTTCGCACGAAGTGTGGTCTAGACAAAGAAATTAGTGTATATTATGTATGTGTTGTATGTTTTGCTTTCTGTCTTAGGTGCAGATCTTATAGGGGTAGGAGATTCTGTGTATTTTTTGCTTCCATTGGTAGTTGTATATCATGTAGTAGCACATATGCAGATTTCAATAAAACAGTCAATTCCTCACAAACAAGCACAAATTCATAGTTCACTACTATATGAATATTTTTATTCGTCAAATTCTATCCCAATCCAACTATACCAAACTACAATTTTTGGGCAGGAGACACAGTAACAGCAGTCCTAGGGAACGAGACAACAGTCTCAACTCCCGATTTTTCATCTTTACGACGAATGGACACATGGTAAGCCGACGTGGCAACCAAGGTGCCCACAATAGGTGTTGGTACTTGATCATTAACAGTTATAGCCAGCAAATCTCCAGCTTTACGAGACGATGGATCTTTAGGATCAATCGATACGGCAGTTGAAGATGGCGTTGACTTGGCAATAGCCATAGCCTCAGCTTCTGTGATTACAGGACCCCAGACTGGCTTGATGGTAGACTGGAGACGGTCGTACCATGCAAAGATTTGTGGGTAGTTTTCCTTGTTGAAGATCTCTACGATTGTGGCGGTTTTCATGCTGGAGAGCCACCAGATGTTCATGGCTATGTATGCATACGTAATTTGAATGTTTTTTTCTTTGCAACACTTGGAGAGAAACGCAGCATACCACAGTGGATATCAGCCAACCCAGGACCAGTAGTATCCAAAATCCATGCACGTCCATCACTCAATTGAGTTTCCAACCAGCCAAGACACAGTCTCAATTGATCTTTAGCTCCAGGTACGGCTTTCACCATGACAGAAGGATCGATTTTGGCTCCTAAACCAAACCGTAAGCGCCACACCCTCTCTGCAACCTCAATCGCCATTCCATACCTCGAAGACCTTCACGGTCATCCAAAAACGACTGAGGCAACTGAGTCCAAGGCATCAACAAAACAATGGTTGAAAAGAAGTTGGAGTCTGTGTATCGAGATACCATCCAGGACAATCCGATATCGACTTTGCCGGTTTCGCGGTGGGGAGGGAAAAGACTGGGAGTTGGGTAGCGCTTTTCCAATTCCATCAAGATCATCGCTAAAAAATTGCATGTAAGGAATGCCCCAAAATGACATGAACATCAGGCCAGTTAACACACCAGTGTCACAGAACATGTCTGATCCGATTTGAAGTACCTATTTTAAACCTTATAAGCAATCGAAAACATGTGAATCAAGCAACAGTTCCTTCAACGTACTGGAATACGTCTGTATCCACCGGTCAAGGACATGGTAACTTCACGGGTGTTTCCCATAACAATGTTGCTGACTTGGCATGATCTCCATGCGAGCTTCTTCAAGTTCAGTGCCAAAACCTAGATGCGACAATGTTGGCAAAGATGTTGGGCAAGCACGAAGCGACAAACCACATACAATCTTCTCGCCATAAGGAGATCCTTGGTAGTGATGCTAGAGTAGAAGGGCAAGAATAGTAAGAATCAGTCCAAATCACAACGAACAAGGTAAAACGGATGCAGATGGCAACTCCGCAACAGGCACTTCACGCAAACCGGAAAAACAAGACAATGTCCCATGCAATCGCTCACTTACGAGGATGATTTCCGAGGCAGTCATGGTTGTAGAAGAGACTTGGAAGCGTTTTATACGGTAGAACGAGTGTGGGGAGTTGGATATTCAAAAACGGTTTTGGCGAACAACAGTTTTGGCGAGCGTGACACAAGAAAAAAGGAGTGGGGACCAATGAAAAGCAACGAAAGGTCAATACAATGGGGGATTCGTTTATGCTTTATATTTCTTTATGATTTATAGACTCTATAATCTGCCTTCCTCCATACTACGTTGTACTCCTCGTTTTTTTTCTGTCAAACATCCAACACTGTTTTTCTCTCGCCAAAAGATCAATACCCAACCTCCTCAACCCAAACACGAGCGTTCTCAAACATCCTAGCCCAACCACCAACATCACTACCAGCCCAAGAATATCTTCCTACACCCCACGTGTTTTCAATATTTCTTACAACACGTTCCGGATGCGGCATCATGGCAACTACACGTCCAGAAGCAGCCACTACACCTGCAATACCAAGTGGCGATCCATTAGGGTTCATTGGATACTGTTCTGCTGATGCTGGTGATCCGTAATTGGTGACATATCGGACACATATACCATGCTGAGTTACAGTGCTAGTCATATCCTTGGGGGAGTTGAATGATACACGTCCTTCACCATGTGCCACTGCTACTGGAATACGGGATCCATTCATACCACGTAATAATGGAGATGTGGTTGGTAGTACTTCTAGTGTGCATACTCGAGCCTCGAATTGTTCAGAAGCGTTACGAAGGAATCGTGGCCAGTGTTCAGCACCTGGAATTATTTCTTTTAGGCCACTCAACATCTGACATCCATTACATACTCCTAGTGTGAATGCATTGGTTCGGTTGAAGAAATCGGTAAACTCCTTTCTGGCATGTGGATTCAGTAGAATTGATTTAGCCCATCCTGATCCTGCACCCAAGACATCACCATATGAGAAGCCACCAGGACATGCTAGACCAGAGAAATTAGATAGTGATACTTTTCCAGTCAATATATCAGTCATGTGGACGTCTACTACGTTGAAGCCAACTCTATAAAAGCATCGAGCCATTTCGACATGACCGTTTACACCTTGTTCTCGTAAGACGGCTACTGATGGACGACGAGCAACTGGTGTCTTTAATAATGAGAAACAAACGTTGGTGCTCGGCTCAAAGGTCAATACTGGTGAGATACCAGGATCTTGAGCATCCAACAGACCATTGAATTCGGAATCAGCAGATGCTGGGTTATCTCTCAAGTGCTAATAGTAGTTTAATCGGTGAGTACGTAAAAATAAAAAATGAAGTTGAATTTGGGATAAATTGACGAGATTCCAAAAGAGAAAAGCAGAAAACGACCAGTAGAGAGATCTAGAACATACCTGCATATGGTATGACGTTTCTGCCCAAGCACGATGATATTCAACCTGGCTATTCTTTATCAATGTCTGAGCACCCAACTTGACTTCAATAAAATCACTACCACCACGTTCAGAGACATGACCCAATACATGCAGATGTTTGATTGGGAAGCCAGCAGTCTCAAATATTTTTTTTACATGAGCAAGTTCTGATTCCTTGACTTGCAATACAGCTCCTAATTCTTCATTAAACAAGGCAGCTGCAATATCGTCATGTGATGCTTTCGGTTTTACGAGACTGGCTATATCAATGACTGCTCCAGCATGACCAGCGAAGCACATTTCAGCAACCGTGATAAACAAACCACCGTCTGATCGATCATGGTATGCTAATACGGCACCATTTTCATGGTCAACACCTGTTGAAGACCTTATTGTTTTCATGGCACTCCAGAATGCTTTAAAAGCATCAACATCTACGACATCTGGAGCGGCATCACCGAGCTGATTATATACTTGACCAAAACATGAGGCACCAGTACGTTGATGACCAAGACCCAAATCGACGAATAACAATACAGTTGGGCCAACATTTGTACGTAACTCTGGAGTCAGAGTCCTTCGAGCATCCGATACTGGTCCATAAGCGGTAATGATCAATGATAATGGAGCTGTGACTTGTTTATCTTCACCACCATCCTTCCATTTGGTCTTCATAGACATGGAGTCTTTACCGACTGGAATGCTTATACCTAATTTGGGACATAAATCCATACCGATAGCTTGGACTGCTTCATATAACGCTGATCCTTCACCAGGATGATCAGCAGCAGACATCCAATTGGCACTTAATCTTATATCTGCCAGGTTCTCCACATGAGCTGAAGCCATGTTGGTCAAAGATTCAGCAACAGCCATACGACCTGACGCCGCTGGGCTGAGTAAAGCTAATGGTGGTCGTTCTCCCAACGACATTGCTTCAGCGTGATATCCTTCAAAGTCGGCCAAAGTAACAGATACATCAGCTACAGGTACTTGCCATGGTCCGACCATTTGATCTCTGGCAATTAAACCTGTTACGGTACGGTCACCAATGGTAATTAAAAAGGATTTTGAAGCTACGGTGGGTAATCGGAGTAAACGGTATACGGCATCTTCTAGACTCGATTCAGTGGGTAAGGAAATAGGAGTACGTTCTGGATGGAGAGTTTGGGCAATACGGTGCATTTTCGGTGGTTTGCCAAATAGAGTTTCCATGGGTAGATCGATTGGCGTGCCTTTGAGTAAACTATCTACTAGACGAAGACGGTGTTCTGCAGTAGCTGTACCAACAACAGCATATGGGCATCTCTCACGACGAGCAATAGCAGCAAATGTTTCTACATTTTCTGGAGCTACAGCAGCGACATATCGTTCTTGAGATTCATTACACCAGATTTCCATAGGACTCATTGATGGGTCATCGCATGGAATGTCTCGAAGATAGAATTCAGCGCCCAGGTCTGAATCATGTACGAGTTCAGGTAGAGCGTTTGATAACCCTCCTGCACCTACATCGTGTACTGATATAATAGGATTTGCATCTCCCAAAGCTGTGCAAGCATTAATGACCTGGAGGAGAATAAGTTGATTAGAACGACATTCGTCGAATTGGAGGGATTTTTTTTTTGCGCAAGGCAAGAAAAACTTGGACACCTCACCTGCTGACAACGACGTTCAATTTCTGGATTTTCACGTTGGACTGAAGCAAAATCCAGATCAGCAGAACTCGTACCAGAAGTCATGGATGACGCAGCACCACCACCCAAACCAATCAACATGGAAGGACCTCCCAGTACTATAAGTTTAGCACCAACCGTAATTTTCTTCTTCATAATATGACCTTCACGGACTACACCTACACCACCAGCAAGCATGATAGGTTTATGGAATCCACGCCATTCGGTGGACGGTTTACCATCAGCAGTAATCGAAGGTACATTGAGCAAATACGATCTAAAGTAACCAGTGATAGCAGGACGACCAAATTCATTATTGAAAGCAGCACCTCCTAATGGTCCTTTGGTCATGATTTCCAAGGCTGATGCGATGTGAGCAGGTCGACCTGGATCATTGGCTTCCCAAGGCTGAGTAAAGCCAGGAATGAGGAGATTGCTGACTGTAAATCCAGTCAATCCAGCTCTAGGTACAGATCCTTGACCTACAGCACCTTCATCACGGATTTCACCACCAGATCCAGTGGAAGCACCAGGGAATGGAGACACAGCTGTTGGATGATTATGGGTTTCTACTTTGGCTAATACATGTAGAGCTTCTTGGTTTGTCAAGTATGCATAGTGCTGAGTTGGATCAGCAGCGAATCGTTCACCCATGGGGCCAGTCAATACAGAAGCATTGTCAGAGTATGCAGAGAGGACGCGTGAAGGGTTGAGTTTATACGTGTTTCGAATCATGTCAAAGAGAGACAAGTCCTTGTCAACACCATCTATAGTCCAGGAGCCTCTAAATATTTTATGACGACAATGCTCCGAGTTGACTTGAGCAAACATCATGAGTTCGGCGTCAGTTGGGTTTCGAGCCAGACCTGGTTCTGCTTTTGTACCCATGAACGCAAGAATGAGGTATTCGATTTCATCTTCTGCTAAAGCTAGACCCCAGTCCTTGTTGGCTTTTGACAGCGTCTAGGTTTGGCAGTAAATGTCAGTCTGTTGCACGTGGGTGTATATTTTTTGCAAACGACACCGAGAGAAAAGAAGGTCGTGCACCAAAACTACAGTGCTTTGTATATCTAAATTTGTAATAGCTTACCTTGGCACCAGCTTCAGGTGTCTTGGCAGACATGATGTCAACACTTTTGAGTGGTGACGGTGTACCCTTCTTAAAGATAGAGTCCGAATCTGGCAGCCCTCTAACTACCACCTGCGTCATACGGTCGTGTAACAGATCAGCGATGGAGGTCAACTCATCAGCGGTCAAAGTACTCTTGTCAGTGGTATAGACGAGATATGCCAAAGCACGTTCGATTCTCTTTACGACGTCGCCCAAGCCACACGTTCTAGATATATCGGTAGCCTTTGAAGACCAAGGCGAGATGGTTCCAGGACGTGGTACTACTAGTATAGTGTCGACACCTGTAAGTTTTGCAGCTGTGCTAGTTCCGTTGGCAGTAGCACCGCGACCCGATGCCGAGCGAGTCAGACGAGCTCGCTTAGCAGGAGATTCGAGACTGGTTGTGGTTTTGGGGACTATCGGAGTTGTTAGAGGAGGTGCATCACCATACCTCAATAAAGCCTGCAATGTCGTTTCGATTTGACGAGCTTCAGTCGAGTCAGCATCAGCAGGGTATGCATCAGTGGTGGATACGAAGTGGATGTAGGCAGCTTCGACATTGGATATACGTGGTACTCTAGTCTTGAGTTCAGTCAATAGCAGCTCTTTTCTAAAATTGGACAGAGCTCCGTTTCCTTCATAGATAAGCATAGTTGAATGGGCAAGGAGAAGTGAAGATCTACAATTGATTAGAGTTTAATTCTGATTCGCGTATTTTTCTGAAACAGTTTGATATTGAAAAAACAATTTGACTACAACTCACCTTTTTTTCACGTTTGCAAGAAGTTTGCTAGTCGGCTTTGACATAATCAAACTCAGCTGGGAAACTTATGGGCAAGCAAAGTTTATGCCTTGTAACGACATTGAATTCCGTTCTGTATGACTGGAATAGTTGTTCTGTCTCTCACCAAGCTGACTTTTCGTAAACAGACACGGACGCCAAGTGTTTTTGCTCAAAGTTTCCAATCAATCGCTCTAGTTCTTGATTGATGCACGCGTAATTTGACATTACAGAGGTCGTTTCGCGCGATTTTGCTGTTTGACAACCTTCTGCGGACATCCTCTCATCAATCAATCAACCCAAAAATCCAAACGTTTCCAGATCATGTATTTACCAGCGCCGGCCACTTCAAAGATATGGAATAAAGGGAGTGCCCGACCGTTGCTGACTCCATATACAGTAGCTCGTGGCATCATTGTTGTGGTGCTGCTAATCACCTTGCTCATATTTGGACTGTCAACGTTTCTAAATGCTGGAGACTCGCCGCCTGCCCACGACATAGAGAAACCAGCTCAAATAGGTTACAGTGATTCCGACATTGACAGTCTCCATAAGTCATTGGCGGAGATTCTCAAACAAAAGTACGTCGAGATCAACAAATCACTCGTTACTATGGAAGTCAGATCAAACACCATTTCCTGTGACAACCCTCAGTTAAGCTAACCAGTAAAATCACATCTTTATCTATAGAGATTCCGCTGCTAAACTGAAACAGATCGTGCCACTATTTAAACAACTACGATCCATGGCTGTATACACGAGTGGAACTGAATTCAACATTTCCGACTTCAGGGAAATGGGAAGACGTGTCCTGACACATAAATTATTATTCGAACTATACCACGATGAACATACTCTCAAACCCAAACTGGAAAAACTAGCCGAATGGGCTGAAGTCCCGGCCCTCCTCAAAAGCATGGAAGTCGACCTCTTTCCTTGGATGTTTGCCACAAAGAGATTCACTAGTGCAAAGCAATTACGAGATAGTTATAGTGGACGAGGCATTGTCATGACTACTGGTCTGTGGCACTTTAGATTTGCTCATCATGCTGTCTTGGCATTGAGAACTCTGATAAAGACTGATTTGCCCATCGAGTTGTATTACGCTGGACGTCACGACTTGCATGAGGAACAAGTAAGCATCGTTTACTTCCATATACAAGGAACAAGACGCCAATACGCTTACACTCCATAGATCAAGATCTTGTCGAATATACCCAATGTAAAGGTGATTGATGTCACAAAGATTCTAGGAGATGACGGTGGATTAGGAGGTTGGGCTGTTAAACCATACTCTATGCTCGCCTCATCCTTCAAGGAAATGATCTTTCTAGATGCCGATGCTCTGGTAAATGTTTGACTACACGAACAATTATTTGATCGCCATTCACCTTTTTTTGGTTTCACGCCGTCCAACAATATTTTTTTACTAGTTCCTCAAAGACCCGAGAGCTCTATACGACTATGAGAGATATGAAGACAGGGGCGCCGTCTTCTTCCATGATCGTACTGTAAAAGGATGGGACAAGAACCTAAAGACGTGGTTTGCAACTCTAGTCAGTGAGCCATCTGATACATATAAACAAAGCCGCATCTTCCAAGAACTATCCATCCATGAACAGGATTCTGGAGTGGTGTTGCTTGACAAGGTGCGGGCCTTCCATGGATTGTTGACTGTATGTAAAATGAATGGACATAAGGAACATACGGAAGTTTACAAGCATATGCATGGTAGGCGATTGTGTCAAGTGCTGGTGCTTGAATCTGCATTTTTTTTTGTTACGCACCAACTCACCCTCGCAAATTCTTTCAGGCGATAAGGAAACATTTTGGATTTCATTTGAAATGGTACGAGTACCGTATGCATTCAACCCCTTCCATGGAGGTGCAGTAGGCTATCTAGCACCAGACGGTGCAGTATGTGGTGGTCTGTTCCATCCGGACGAACAAGGCCAACCACTATGGTTTAACGGTGGTGTTTTGGTAAACAAGTATCATTCTCTACACAACACACTTAATTTCACGCATGCTGGTGTTGATGCCGCGGGTCGTGGTGTGTCTTGGAGATGGGAGACGCCCACTACTCCATTCTGTCTAGAGATTGATGCTAATGTGAAAACGGATGAGAGGAGGGAGGTTATAGAGCTGAGTCCGGCACAAAAGGCTCTGACGCTGCAGTATGTCGAGTTGTGGAAGCAATGCTGTAAGTGCGAAAAATACGAAAAATGTATCTCGATGTACAAAGCAACGGCATTAATCTATTTTTGTAGGTGACTATGAGTAGATGGACATTGCCAACTGGTTTTCTCATCGTGTACAATCTAGTAAATATACAACATTCACGTTTTGCACGGGAGTATGTGGGATCATCTTGGCCAACGATTGATCTATATCGAAAGGCCTTCATAACTATGTATTTATAGAGGTCTTCGTCGCCAAAAGACGTGGAAGTGAGGCACAGATGGCACTGTACGCTTGGCTGTCAGAGAAGATTGACGATGAGAGACTGTTGGTTGTTCGCAAACAAGGTGCTGAGTACAAACCAGGTGGGTTCTCAAAGAACAAGAAATCACACCCTTTAGCCGTCAGCTCTCGATCAAGAATTTCCTTTGCTTCGTGCCGTGTTAGGGGTTTCAGTGACCACAGCAGATAATGGAAGATGCCTTCGACAGTTGCATAAGGAAAGTCCTAACGTCAATTGTGTCAAGGATCCTGAGACACGGACCAACTCGTTCAATGAATTCTCACTCACATTAGGACGAAACGAAGGTGGTGGCGGAGGAGTATCAGCAGGAGGATGTATAACTCGCTTCTTTCCAGTTCCAGGATTGATCTCGAGAGGCCATCCCAAGACATTGTGCTGAATGTAGTCACCAACAGAGTCGAATTCCTTGTCGAGAATATCAGCTCGCCAGGATATGTAACTGTCTACGCGAACAAACACGACGTTGTAAGCACGGATTATGATCAAAGCGAAGACAGGCTCAAAACTAGAGGGTACAGAGCTGAACGAAATCGTATCAAAGTTCGAGAGTTGTGCACAACGCACGGTTGGCGTACCTCGGACTTGAGGAAACCTGCTGAATCGTTCGTGAGAATCAGGCAATGTAGACACCACTTCTTGTAACTCTTGCCAATTTAATGGATGCGAAAATGTATTCCAAAAGTCCGACGAGAATTTGGCTGGCTCCTTGCTCTTTGCATCCTCTGCACTCATCGTAAAGCCTTGTTGTTGAAGTTTTCCGAAAATGCAGAAGCTACGTGCAGAAAAGAGCATGAACCCAACCGCAAAATAAAATTCCATATCGTGTTTTCTCCAGTTTTAACGCGTATCAAGTCCATAAAACACGATTTTGGTGGCGCTTTTATGGGTCTGCCGATGGCATGGCACGAAACTCAACCAAAAAAATCAGCACTCTACGTCCCAAGGCCGATACCCCTCATATATACATAGCATAGCAAGGATAGACATGGCTTCCAAACCATCACGGCATTTTGCATGTACGCACTCCTCCCCAACTTGGAACCTTGCTCCTCTGCATCATTCAACTTTTCAGAAACAGAAAACTCAACACCCCATCTTTAATCCTAGTACGAACGCATGAAGGAGTGCTAGTCACTGATTTAGACAACAATTTTAGCAATGTCCAAGAACTCAGCAGGTGATTATCCTGGCGGCTTTTGTCGTTGCTTGATGCGAGGGAAGGAAATCTGAACATCTGGGGATGTCAACAAAAAGAAAAGTCAAACATCAGACTCGAGTTGTGCGGGATTGATGGACGAGTCTTTTGCATTTATGGGGCATCAGAGTGATTGGTTTGGAGAGGATGTGTTTAAGGGAGCTAGAGATCCGCTGAGGCACTTCGTGGCTCGCTGTTTTGCCTTGTTTGAACAAGAGTGTCGGTCTGCCCTTATTTGCTTGAGCTGGACATCCACGGATGCGTCATTAGTCATTCGACGATATCATTATGGGAAATACTCTCTTAAGCAAAATGCTCATCACCCTTCTGTCGTGTCTTGTTAGGAATGAGCAACTGCGAACTTTTCAGTATTCCCCTGAAGGCTCTATGATCGCATATTTACTGCCGACCTGGTAAGTGCCCATCTTGGTGTCTCTGTGGTGGTTATTGACATTGCCCTAGACTCTTATACCATTTTTTGTGCTCATTAGCATCCGCATTCAATCTGTATCAACATTGCAAGTCATTGTAGAATTACCTATAAATAATGCATTGGAAATTGAATTCTCACCAAAGGGTACATATATATCAACATGGGAGAGAATGGGTAAGAAAGGACGCTCGTTGTTGAAGTCTCAGAAACGAATATCAGAACCAACACGCTCCTATTTTAGTTCGAACAGAGGACGGCGAAACTCAACACAAAAACCTCATCATATGGGAATCTGCAACTGGCAAACAGATTGCGTCATTTCCTCAGAAGGCTCAGACAGGATGGTATATTCCAGGATTTGGTTACGTTTTTTGGTACTTAGATACTCACGCCACCCTCTGCTTTCAGGAATATTCAATGGACTGAAACAGAGTCTTTCTTCGTGAGACTCGTCTCGAACGAAGTCCACGTATATTCTCCAACAAACGCAATGACGCTCG
The DNA here is from genome assembly GCF_006535985.1 of Synchytrium microbalum. NCBI lineage: Eukaryota > Fungi > Chytridiomycota > Chytridiomycetes > Synchytriales > Synchytriaceae > Synchytrium > Synchytrium microbalum. The sequence continues at coordinate 13,247 of NW_022158401.1, read as the reverse complement.
CTGAAAAGATACGGCTCGAGAATCTATCGGCCTTTTCCATCTCACCGGGCAAACGAGCCATATTAGCTACATTTGTACCAGAAAAGAAAGGTGCTCCTGCTACTGTACAGTTGTGGGAAGTCGGTCTGGGTTTGGGCTCGAATCAAAAACCTTTGTCTACAAAGAGCTTTTTTAGAGCAGACACTTGTACATTTTACTGGAATCGACTAGGTAGAGCGGGAATGAAGTGATTTTATTGTTTATGTAGACATTTTCCTTTCTTTTTTTTTGCGTGTACTAAATTACTGTCTTCAACAGGAACGAATGTTATCGTATTCACACACACGGATGTAGATGCTACAGGTCAATCATACTATGGTGAAACTCAATTGTATTATCTATCAGTAGCAGGAACATATGAAGCACGAGTAGATCTTGGTAAACCAGGTCCTATACACGATGTAGCATGGTCGCCCAATTCCAAAGAATTCGTCGTAGTATACGGAACCATGCCAGCCCGAGCTACCTTGTTTGATCATAAAGCAACCCCCGTATATCAATTTGGCAGTGGCCCACGTAATTTTGTCAAGTATTCACCGGGAGGCCGTATTATATGTATCGCAGGTTTTGGTAACTTGTCTGGCGAAATGGAATTTTGGGATCGAAAGACGTGTATGAAGGTATCCACTGTGCAGGCCTCCAACTCTTCAGCATGTGAATGGGCTCCTGATGGTCGACATGTCATGACTTCGACATTGTACAAGAGACTCAAAGTAGACAATGGAGTAAAGATTTGGCATTATACTGGTGTCTTGGTGCACAAGCATGAAGTCAAGGAGCTGCATCATTCGGCTTGGAGACCGTTGCCTATGGGTATATGGGACGAAGGAGGCGCCCTTGATGCTGCACCTGTTGGGATACCGGTTGAAGCATCTACACCAGTCAAGAAGGTCGGAGCTTATCGGCCACCAGGAGCTCGAGCTGCAGGAGAAACTACTTCGACCTTCAATGTAAGACGTTTGTTATCGGAAGTGAACGACTCTCATTTTTTGCATGTTTTCGTTTGAACCTATTCGCCTCAACTCAGTCTTTTTTATACAGGCACTGCTGAATCATGAACGAGAGTCGCCGTCATCATCTGTAGATTCCAATCTACACCGAAATCCAATTACTGCAGTAGGAGCTCCTCCACCTCCCATCGACGGTGAGTTTGAGTGACATGTTTTGTAGTTCATTCCCGCTCTGCTCTGTTTTGCTTGCATTTCAGTAATGGAACCAGTCTAACCACACTTCAAGCTAACAAAACCATCATGACTTTCATTTGCTCTATAGACAAGTTGCTATCAAAAGCAGCTCTGAAGAATAAGAAGAAGCGAGAAAATAAAAAGGCTCATAGTAGTGAAGACCCTACTTCACCTGCTTCGCCGAATCTCACAAACGGAAACGCAGCAAGCAGCACTCTATCTCCTTCAGCACCTCCCTTCACTCCTGCATCAGATAAGGACCCTGAACTTGAAAAGAAGATCAAGAATGTCAACAAGAAGCTGGCAGGTATTGCAGAGATCCGTGACAAGATCAAGTACGGAGAGAAGGTTGAGAAGAATCAAGTAAGGCTTTGTCAATTTGTTCTTTGCGACTAGGGAACGTAGTTAACGCTTTATGTCTAGATGAGCAAACTAGAAGACGAAGACGCTCTAAGGGCGCAATTACAAACCTTAATTTCACAGAGGCAGCAATAAGACGATAACCCACATATTATTGTAACTGTTTGTGAATATGATAACAAAGTTGGGATAGTCTTGCTTGACTTCACAGTTACGAGAATAGTTGGATTATAAAGTCACCGCAACTGTGTCACTCTTATCATGTACATGTTTAACAACAAGCCAGTTTGTGCTTATCAGGTGAATCAGGTGAACATATCAAGATTGTGAATTGTGATGTGCTCCTAGGACTGGTTTGAGGCTCTTCAATGACCCTGTATGTGCATTAACACGTGCAAAACTAGTTTGTTCCAGTTTTAGCTGGTATCTGACCAATCAACCGATTCCTAAGCAAAAAAGTCTTTTTCGAGAGCCGTCGTCCTTTCATCCCCATCACACAACAACGACCGTTGACGATAAGGAGACAGAGAGAGGAAGCAGAACAGAGCTTGACAACCTACCGTCAACCAACCAACCCGATCACTAGAAACGCCTGCCTCCGTTAAAAGGGGTAATTTATGATAGAGGACTCGAACACGTTTGGCGAAAGCCTTCTACTAGACACAACCCATATCGAGCTGGAGGTGTATATCTCGTATAGTATTCTGTCGGACGATAGGCTAGATCCTCAACCATAGACTATCTACCTCACCGTTCCAACATCAACATCATCACCCACACACCAACATCTCACAATCAGTCACCCGATAAACCACACAGTCTTATATCCAGTACTGAATGAGGGTATACCACAACCATGGCGTCCAAACAACAAACCAAATTCCAACAAGTCTCACACAACAAGCCAACATCATCCTCCGTCTCTATTGAGAAGACAAAGAAGAAACCACTCTACACGGCAAAGGATACAGCTGCTACCGCTGCGCTCATCAAGAAGGCTACGGCGTCAGTCTCACCTGCCTTGCTTGCACTGCCTGCAAAGGACGTGGTCGTCGTATCTGTCAAGCTCAATGATAACAACAATAGTAGTAGTGTCTCTTCGTCCCGTCAAGACTCGGCTGTCCCAGCTCTTACCGGTCTCCCTCCCATCGTCGGTCTCATTACGCCAGACGCAGTGGAAAAGGCTACGGATGTAGTATGTAATGCTTTCGCTACCGATCCGCTCTTCCAGTATGTGCTCCAACCGGTTGGTGGGCCAGAAGGGCGCCCGGACTTGCATAGGCTGTTTCAGTCTGTTTACGTCGCTGGGTCTGTTAAACATGGAATGGCTGTAAGTGTTTATGTGCTGAACGTTAGTGGAGTGTTTTTGCACCAACTCAATTCTGGTTTCCTTATAGTATCAAGTTGAGGACTGTGGATCTTTGGCCTTGTTCTTCCCTCCTGGAACTGATGTTGCTGACTCTTGGGCTGGTATGTCATCTTATCTGTCCAAACAACAAAGAAGTATGCCCTAACAATACCAAATGTCTTTCTTCAACCAATCTCTAGATCTGCTCAAGATGTTGGCCCCAGTCCCACTCCCTGCACTCACTCGCTATCTCGTCGACTATGTCGCTCCCACTGAACTAGCTAAACGAACTCATCTCGGAATCGGCACCAAAGCTGAACGTCGCTACTACAACCTCTCGGTAGCTGCTACTCGTCCTGACAAACAAGGAATGGGTTTACTCAAACATGTCTTGAAACCGGCACTGGCTCGTGCTGATGCTGAAGGGGCAGTCACATGGCTTGAATCTACCAAGGAACGAAATGTGCCTATTGTAAGTTCATAGTAGTTTGATATCTCGCAGCTTTTTTGCCATCTAACACATAAATATCACTTTTTAGTACGAACGTTTCGGATTCAAGACTGTTGAAACCATCTATCTCAAGGATAAGACACCAATATTCTTGATGATGCGCGAACCACAGGTCTAAAAGCCACATAAGTGTCAAAAGAGGAAAAAGAAGTATAAAAAAGGCATGATTCGGAAGGATATGAGATATAGTGAGAAGAGAAAGGGACTGACGGGAAGACATTAAAAAAGAAGATTATAAAGGAAAGAAAACAGTATAGTAGAGTAGTGGTTAAATTTCGGGTTGTGATTGAACATTGTACCTTCCCAACTTACAAATAAAATACCTAAACCATTTCTACCATAACAACAACGTCGCTTTCAATATATTGTTTTCTCTTACCCTATGCTGATTGGGACGAGTCTTTTCCAATCACTGGAGCCCGTTGAATTGAGGACATCCAACAAAGAAAATGGGCGTTTTGTACCTCTTCTAAACTTTCCTTTATTCAGTTTTTTACAAGTTTTCAAAAGCTTGCGTGGAAGCGATTTATTCAGCTACGCTATGCCGTCATATCAAGTCCACAGCTTATGAAGGCATGTATGATGCGGTGTCAATCTTCTCAGGCAGTTCTGTGATGTCGACCTCAAACCTCTGCTGAACTGATTCCAACACTGATGTGTCGGCTTCCGACGAGACAAAGGTGATTGCAAGACCCTTGGTACCAAATCGACCAGCTCGACCAACCTATTCGAGATTCAAAAGGGAAATTAGTGATTTCGTTTAAGTAACAGGCGACAATGCTGCGTATTGTTGCAGTGGGAATGGCTTCATACACGGTGAAGGTACGAGTCAGCTGAATCGGGCATGTCGTAGTTGATGACAATGTTGACACGCTCCACATCAATACCACGACCAAAGATGTCAGTAGCAACCATCATTCGCTTGTTGAATTCTTTAAAGGTCTTGTATCGTCGAATACTAAAAATGGCAGTTAAGAAGAGCGTCAGAAATGCAAAAAAAAAACAGCCAGAATTGACGGATTGGACATCGCAAAGGGATTCTAGCATCCTACCGTTCTTCTTGAGGCAAACCACCGTGAATAGAGATAGATGGGAACTGGCAGGCTTGCAAGAGCTTGTCCAATTCTTGAGCACGTTGAACGGACTTGACGAAAATGCAGACTTGATTGTATTCAAGAGCATCAAGCAATTCATTCAATTTACGGTTCTTTTGATTCTAAATAGACAGAATAAAGTGTAAGTTGAAGCGAAATAGATGGGCATGTCACTAATATTACACTCAAAAGATCACAATTCACCTCTGCCAATTTGACGTAATGCTGTTGCAACCCATGGAGGGTAAGCTTGGTCTCATCATCAACGAATATTTCAAGAGGCTAGATTTGGTTCAGTGTGAGCAAAATTTCCAAAATTGAAAATGCCAAGGTGGTCTTGGTCATCGTCCATCGTCCTTCGAGATTGCTGTGCTGGGTCCTTTCTAGCTTCCAATCGTCATCGTCATCACAGAAATCTACCACTTCGGGTCATATAGAAGAAAAATAGCAGCATCCAGAAGAATCAATCCAAAACGTTTCAACCAACATCCCTCTCCCCCATCTACAAGAGCTGGCTTTTTCGTTTTCTTCCGTTTCCCCATGGCCTGTATAAAACAATATACGACCAATATTCCCTCAATATCCACCGTGACTTTGATGTTTTTATATATAAAGATGGTTTGTTTTGGCGAAAGATTGGTTACTATGGTGACTTTTTCCTATGGTAACTTGTTTTTCCTTCCAACAAAACTTTCCTCTCTATATTCTACATCTAAGACGGATTGAGACTTATAGGCCCCACTTCCTCCATTGGATGACGTTTTTGTTGATGGTATAATACCGTCACACCTTAATTCAAAAAACGATTGTTGATTTCATTGGCAGTGATAGTGGTGACGACGATGACGGTATCAATGGAGCTAGACCAGACGAGCAGTTTCGGAGGAGGAGGCGAGACCCAAGACCACTTGGAGAATAATAATACATAATGGAATCAAGATCAAGACGGCTTACACTTTGCATAAACTTTCGGCAGACTGGGCGGATGGCTTGACTGAGAGTAGCACTGAACATCATAACCTGTTTGTGGTGAGGAGTGGCCTTGAAAATATCCTGGACATCCCGACGCATATCTGAAAGGCAATAACCAAAAAGTTGTTAGAAATGATTGCGATGACGACTTAAAAAGTTTGGAGTAAGGCGACAAGATTGACGTTGTTTGTTGCGTCAGAAACGATTTCTAGTCTCACGAAAATTTGACTTCTTCGAAGAGCTGGGTTTAATAGCAATAAAAATATTGTTCATCGTGCGCAGTTTCCACCCTCAGAATCAATCGCCACCTCTAGATTTCCAAGTGAAATTAATGTAACGTTTACTTACCAAGGGCTTCAAGCATCTTGTCACATTCATCGAGCACGAATTGCTTTACTTTTTTCAGATTGAGAGTTCCATCACGGATAAGGGCAAGCACACGACCAGGAGTTCCAACAATGACTTGAGGCTTCTCATTCTTGATGGTTTCTTCATTTTGCTTTTGAGGAACACCACCATAAAATACAGCTGTATGGACATCAGGCATGTACCTAGTAAGGGGGAGTCATGCATTAGCTTACTGGGCACATAGTTTATGTAACAATTCAAGGGTTTCTTTCATACGACTTACTTTGAGAATCGTTGATATTCGTTACGAATTTGGAAGGCCAATTCACGAGTGTGGCACAATACGATGACAGTTGGCTCGGTTACGGTGACATCCAACTGTTGAAGAGTAGCCAAGACAAAGACAGCAGTCTTTCCCATACCAGACTTCGCCTGACACAAGACGTCTTGACCCAATACAGCTTGAGGAATGCAGACTTGTTGCACTAGAGTGAGAAGGAATCGGATGTTAGTTTGCGTATGAGATTCCTTGAATACTATATGCAAATAAATCGTATTTACCTTCGGAAGGATGTTCAAACCCACAGTCAGAGATGGCTCGCAGCAACTCTGGTTTGAGCAAAAAGTCACGGAAACCAGTAGCATGGACACCAACATATGAGCCCTTCTTTACTTCTTTTCCATCTTCAGCAACAGCTCCTGTAGAAGCACCACCTCCATTGGTCTGCAAGGTTTGGTTGGTGGGTTCGTCTTCATCTTCATAGTCAATGAGTTCATCTGCGTTTTCGGCCATGATTTGCAAGAGACTGACTAGATATAGATTGAAAAAGAGGATGGAAGTTGGTGAATTTAGAGTCTACTAAATTATTTGAATATAGGTGGCCTTGCAAATAACAGCGGCGTAGTCATTGAAATGCTTTGTTGGATTTAAATGATGATGTCGAGGGTGGATGATGACTTATTAATAAAAGACGTGAGGGAGAAATGGCCGTATGAAATTACTGGTATCAAGGATATCCTGGATAGTCTATTCTCATATTGCTCGATATTCCCTACTCCGTCCTCTCCACTTGCGAGACAATCACATTTGCAGATAGAGGATTTGACAACAGTCTAGGCTGGCATTGCAGAAGATATGTAGACAACATGATATAATACACACCTGGATTTCAACTGGATTTGCTGCTTTCTATATATCTGAAGATGGATGGATACGATGCCTGGTTGAACTAAACAAAGGACGTCGTATAGAGAATGATGAGCAAGGAGCAAAATTTTGGTGAAATTAGACCTGGTGTATCAATATATACATTTCTCACACTGTTTACAATATGTACACGCCTATTTTTCTGGCATTGGTTGTTCTTCATCATCCTCATTTGAAAACATTTTTATGATGCTTGACACCCGCTGTCTTCGAACCGTTGCTTCTATACCGATCTGTGGAGACTCTGTACTGGTCGGTGGTGGTTGTGGCTGTGATCGTGTTGATCTCGTCCTTGTTGATGCAGCTACAGTTGGCAAGGATGGCTGACTGGGGCGGATTTGAAGTGATTCTACATCGATGGGCACTAATGATTGTGCTCGTATGGGGCTAGATGACGATCCAATTGACGATCCCATAGACCTTGGCGAAGGTGGTGGAATCATTAGTGCTAAACTGGATGCAGACGTGCTTCGCCCGCGTCGTTGGATTCTTCCCATCATGCGTCCTCTAGTTGGTCTGCCTTCTATCACGAAATCATCGTCATTGTCATCTTGATCTGGTTGATCATCGTCTTCGTCTTCATAATCATCGTCACGTTTCTTGGAACGACGTGTTTGTATGGTGGATGGTGGAGCCAGTTGTTCAATCGTTATTGCTGGTGGTAAAGGCTCTCCACGTAATGAAGAGAGTTCGATGCGAGACTGGTGAAGTTGCCGACCCAAAAAGTTGATGTATTCAGTACCTAATGATAAGAAGATTGATGAGAGTTGGAAGGCGAACGTAAAAGACTCTCCATACCCTTTCTGACAACCGAAACTTGGGAAAGGGAAGCTGATCTAGTGTGAGGCATGCTGTTTTGCAGGTCTGTAATGGCGGTGCTTAGTGCACGGTTAGACGTAGACTGCTGAGCTTCCACATCGTACTCGTCTTCTCCTGCATCTGCATCTGCACCTTTCGTGGCTTTCGTGATCCTCCTTGCTTTTTTAGCTGGATTCTCAATTTGGACAGGCACGAGAGTTGGAGGTGAAGGTGCTCGGCCTCGCCGTGTTCCTTGTCCTTGTGATGAGGATATTATATCCATAGGATGCAACGAAGATCCACCGGAAACGACATTACTACCGAATCCAGGTTGGCTGGGTATGTTGCTTGGTCCAGAATGGATGTTTATAGGTAAAGGTGCCATTTGTTGCTGAAGTTGTTGTTGTCGTTGTATTTGCTGAAGATGGAACTGTCCAAGGTTTTGGGGAATGGGGATTGGCGGCTGTGTCGGTATACCAGGTTGCCGATACATGAGCAGCTGAGGTTGCGTGTTATCGGATAGTGTTGGTGGTCTGAATCCTATACGTGGGCTCGCAGGCTGACTGGGAAACTGTTGTCCTTGAGCTGGCTGGGCTGGTACAAATGCAAACGGCGAGTATGGGAACATGAAGGATTCCATGGCAGGATCTCCAGACGGACCGATATACTGTTGAAACTGTTGCTGTTGCTGTTGTGGAATCAGATGAGGCCTCCATTGCTGCTGACTCGTTTGTGGTGGTCTCCATGATGAGGGCATTATGGTAAATGATTGCTGTGGTTGTTGTTGTGGCACGCCGGGTTGCTGAAGGATGTTATACTCGGTTGTCGTTTGCTGTGGATCTATAGATGAAGAACGTATGCCAAATATGTCTTCAACATTCTCGTCAGATGCCCCATGTGAAATTGGCGAATCGCTTTGCTGATTGGGTGTAGGTGCTTGTGTTGCTGGTGCTTGTTGCTGAAACCGCTGTCCTCCTTCAGGGCCTTGATGGCCATCGTTGAGATCCATTGTTGATGGTCAAGAAGCAACATTCTATGACATCTTCCCCTTTTGATTTTGGCTTGCTTTGCACTGCTTTGCTCCTCAGAACATCCCTTGGAACGAATGTCCCCCATAAACTTCCCGCAGTGCGAACTTCCATTGGGAATTCGCTTTGAATCAACTGCGCGTTGACCCTCAGTTCTAATATAAAGAATCCACCAAAACCAAGACGGAAGGAAGCCGACAAATTCTAAACAACGGAGGTCGCGCTTGATGAGCACGATCAAAAGCGTCCTTCCATATCGGATCTTCGTGGTGTGTCAAATAGGAAATAAAATCAAAATAATCAAAATAAAATCCAGTATAATCAGTTTAATCAGCCACTTTTTTGAGACTCGAAGACTCCAATGGCGTTGACGACAAATCCCTAGGTCTTCTCTAATATTTTCCATCCAATTATCTCATATAGTTCTAGGCAAGGACAAATTAGATCTAATCAAAGATGCAGGCTTTCAAGACGAGCAAGACCTTCAGGATTACCAAATATTCGCAAAACAGGTCGTCTCAATCTGATGGCAAGGATGGAGTGTCCGGTTGGTCCTATCTAGAGAAGCCTGATCTGAGAGTGTGCATAGAGCAAGATGAAGATGAAGGATGGAGCCTGAAAATCTCCGCCTTTTTACCTGGAGAGCTGATACTGGTATGTTATCATGTTTGAAGACCTTCTCGCCTTCTACATAATCATCAAATTCTTTGGTTTGTAAATGACTGACGTTTCTTATACAAGGAACACTTGGAGCTGACGCCAGCAAGACTTCGTTCATATCGAATTAGCGGTGCTCAGAAAGACTTCATAGCTGGATTTCGATACACTGCAACCTCGGTATCTGCTAGAGGGCACTAGATCGGTAATTTCTTTTACAAGATATTAATGACGTGCCCTTAGGGAGAAATGAGACGATTTCAGCTCAAATTCAACTCGGCTGAAGATTGTTCAGCATGCTGTTCGGTCTTGAGCTCCTTCTTCCCTTGTCGAGTCGTAATTCCTCAACAACCAATCGTTTTATCGCAACAACAGCAACAGCCACCTGTTGTATCTCAGCAGCACCACTCGCAGCAACAGCAATCCCCTTCTAATTATTATGGAGGACTTCAGCTGCTATCTCAATACACAGTAGCTAGTCCTACAAACAGCAAAATGACGCTGCAACAGAAGGCTATCATCCAACAAAACCAGAATGCAGTTGTCAATAGTCAAACCTTCAAACCCTCTCCACGCTCTCCTTTCTCGAAATTCGGCATTCCAGGCTTTAGGCCGGATGCAGCTGTAGCAACCAAGAACGATTTAATTCCTACACCATCAAACTTTATGGCTTCTCCACCGCCACCATTAGCATCGCAACAGACTGTGACGCCAATGAGCCCTTACGGTGGAATGTCAATTCCTGCAAAACGAAAGGCAGAAAATGAGGAGGTTGCAAATGGTGATGATGGTGCCTTGCGTAAGAAAATTATAGACTTGTTGGAGGATCCAGCATTTCTCCAGTTGGTCTCAAAGTTAGAACGGATCATATCATGATTATTATATAGTTGTATAGTATAGTGTTTGAAAGTTAGTTGTTGCGTCAATAGATATTTTACTAATTTAACACAACAATTCAGTCGAAACCACGTGGACAAGCTGAGGTCCAGCGATCTTTTGTGAATTGAAGAGCTATTCATGAGCAGTTCCCTTTTATTTGCATTCCTTCGAATCTGAAACGTTTGTCTAACAATTTTTGAAACAGGCAAGCTCCCTTCGGCCAACGTCCCATATGGATAAGATACGGAGAAGCAAAGTATGCGGACCTTTCCAAGATTTACGTCCCTATTCCTGCTAACTATGGCCCTGTGGATAACCTTGGCATGGAACAAATCCCAACATCAAATCCCGATAGTCGCAGATCCACAGAACGAGGCCGGTGTATTGGCTTATAGTGGTAACGAAGACTTCGAATCTATAAATTCTACAATCGAGTTTGAATCTAGCTTGAATTGGTCGGATCGGGCTTCACAGCTGGAGTACAGGTTCCTCCAAATTGCAAGAAATCAATTAGGCTTCCAAGACGATGGACCTGGACTCAACACTTCTACAAAATATGTCAGATTCAATGAAGTCTGCCAGATGATGCTGTCTATTGACCAGAACTCGGCGTATCAGGTTGAAATCATCGAACAGTCCAAGAGTATAAACAGACCGCCCGACATTACAGTCACTGTCAAAATACTAAGGACACAAACACCTCTACGTAAAGAATATGGTGGTGATTCTTTCCGTGTCATAATCCAGGATCGAACATCCATAACCTATGTGCCCAGACTTCGAGAAGACCTTGAAGATGGAACGTATCTGTTTCACTTTACCATCATAGATCCTACAGTAGCATCGAACTATGACATTGATATAGTCGTTATGCGCCTAGAGTATGCCGGGTATCTATCGCCACATCCAGTATGGGACTTTTCTGCCGACAATGGTGAATTTTTGGACTCAGTGCCAGAGGGCAGTTGTCCGCCAGGTCTCATCTTGGCAAGACTGCATAAAATACCACAGTTAGTCATCAATAGAGCTCCTCGACTAGCTGGTGTGTACTCGGCAAACCATAAACTAGACGACGTCCCTTATTGTACAGGAGGGACGAATCCAGGCCGTTGGATTGGGAATTCTTGGAGACCGTTCTCGTGTCGATATCTCGAGTACAGCCAGCGAGATATCATGGCTTGTGAGAAGGCTTTGAGGCCTCTGCATATCTCGCTAATTGGCGACTCAATCACTCGTGGAAACTACTTGTACGGAAACCTTTGCGACTGGTTCAAATCAACTCAGAACGATATCCTAAGACTTGATTTTCTTGTAGTGATTTATTGGATTTGGCAACTCACAAAAAGAATTCGCGGGCCTGGGCTAAAGGCGTAAAATGGATTAAAGACGAGTACAGGGATCTGACTCTATCATTTGCATGGTATATTATGTCCGAGTATCGTTGCCTTATACTTCGTTAAAGAGTCAATATTTGTTACAAGGGGCTGTCCTGAAAACATTTTGGAACCGTACCGAGATCGATCACTTCCAAGCCATATAGTCATAAGCTGTCACATGTGGTGAATGCGGTTGTCTTTTGCGTATCGTCGGCAAACTCTGACGCCTAAGTTCCTTAACTTTTTAGGGAGGCAAAAACTCAAACAACGATCCAGTATCGTACCAAAATCAGGCGGCTGATGGAGTCTATACCGCATCTTCCCTCATCTGTTGCAGTGCTTTGGAAGACTGGCACCATCTCCCACTTCTATCCGTATCAATGTCAAGGGACATGTAATTCCCACCGATACATGCTAGCTGATCGGCTTCGTGTGTTCAATGATATTGCCATCGCTGAGGTTTTAGCCTGGAATTCACGTAATCAAAATCGTATGGTGCCTATCCTGGACTACTTTACACTAACAGAGGGAAGACCGGATCTTGCCAACAATGAACATTTTGATGAGGTAGAATCCAGGAGGCAATTGCGAATGTGACGTTCGAGAATTCTAAAACTTGAAACATTTTTGACTGTAGATGTATGTCAAGGACGGCATTATTTCGCATCAGGCATCACAAATTATTCTCAACACTATTTGCAATGCCAAAATTGTGCCAATGGTTATGGAACGAAAGGCCTACGAATCTCACAAGACCGGTTACACGAAGTGACTATTGAATGTAGCTGCATCTGCCATTGTATTATGCCTCATCTCTCAATGTAGAATCTGACCAGAACTCGAAAGCTTTGAAGAGGGAGTCACTTTGTCTGAAACTCTGCTAAAAGCACGAAGCTGATTCAGTCATAAGATACAAATTATTGTCATCGAGGCAACATCTTGGCGTACTTGCAGCATCGGCAAGTTGCCGAGCATTCGATTTGAGCTGATTTTATGAAGCTTGCCGACAATGCATCGAAGAGGAGACGAGAAGAGACCAAATATAGAATATATTGGAACTATAATGACAATAAATGCGCTATTTTACTTCAAATACCACTTCTTCCTCTGCTGCGACGACAAAACTCAGCACCATACACCACACGTAAAAATGGTTAAATTTGGTAGATGTCTTGGAGTGGCTACCTCCTCGTCTCGGCTGAAACGAGTATCACCTGATGTCGTCCCGCTGAGTCCGAAGAGAGAATCAGCAGCTTGAATCCATATACCAGTATGTGGTATGAGCATGTCGAAACAAAAGGAGAAGCACAGAGTGAGGGATCGAGGAATTAAAGCAACAACAACAGCAAAGGAAGGGAGCACTCCAAAGCATCACTTTAATTCCACTAGTTTGCCAACTGAAGCGTCGATACCTTCATCAACCCTCCAATTAAGGAAAAGGTCAAT